>NC_061529.1:13790000-14060000 GCF_022379125.1 Scophthalmus maximus | reverse complement strand
GGCACCACTGTGTGTTTAAAACGTTCTTATAGACGTGCAGGAGCAAGAGATGGTAATGCTCACACGCAAACCACGTGTCCTACAAACGGGGAAATCGTTTTCCACAGTTATGGCCACTTCTCGACCACGACTAAAAATAGCAAAATTGCTCAATAAAAAAACAGCAACAAAAAAGCAAATGTCAGCATCCAGGCAACATTGCAAGAAACCTGAAAGACTAGTGTGCAACCTTAATGGAACGAGTGCAATGCTCCCTCCCTATCACCCACCGAAGAGCAGTAAAGTCCGAGAGAGACGGAGGGAGTGGACGGATGAAGACAAAGAGGGGGAGGGTGAGGCGCTGTAAAAGGTTATTTCCCAACATGATGAAATCAAGCTGGAGATTTAATGCCGCTCTCTAATGCCTGTAAACCTCCAACCCTCCCCAGCCCAGTCCAGGAAAACACAGTGCCGGTTAACAGGGCTGGCCGTTGTTTTTTAGCTGTTTTGGATTAAGCCCCCCGCACCACCCACCCCACCCCCGAACGCACACACGTTCCACTTTGCTCAAGTGCCTGCCTCCCTAAGAGCCTCTCTCCACTCTTCATTTCCATAAATCCACTGAATGCCCCTTTTTTTTTTCCCCTCCCCACTTTCTCTCGCGTGCTTTGCCCGCTGCCTGTTGTTGTTGTCCGACCGGCAGCCTCATTCACTTTTCTAGGAAGAGAGAACGGCTTGTGTGTGTGTGTGTGTGTGTGTGTGTGTGTGTGTGTCTGGGTTTGTGTGTGTGTGTCTGTGAAGAGAGAAAAACGAAGCGCAGAGAGAGAGAAATCCTTGAATGTGTTATTTGCTTTTAGCACTGTCTGCAAAATGTTCCTCTCCCCCTCCATTTTCCAGGCAATTTAAAGTGTGGTATTACACACTGTATTTTTTTTCTTCTCCTCCTCTCCCAGAATCCCCTCACCCTAATGGAAGCAAAACATTACAATAATGTCCTCGCTCCTTAAACCCAACACTCGCAGCCTAAGCACTTTCAGGCCCCAATCGCTCTTTCCTTCCGTTGAACTGTCTCTCCCGCCCACACACATGCTTTCTCTGTGCTTCTCCTTCTATCTCGGCCTCTCGTCCCTTTCCCACACACACACACACACACACACACACACACCTAGAGCTTTTATTTTTCTCCTTCCCTTGTTATCTACCCCCCGCAAAGAAGCACTTTTTTTTTTTTTTACATATATATGTGTACTGTATACGTAAGTGTGCGTAATGTATGTGCACACAGGCCTTATGGTGAATACTCGTACTGCAAAACTTTTATCTCCGTCCTCTCCCCTCACATTTTTCTCATGCCCGCGTAGCAGAAACAGGGAATTACACAGTCGTCAACTTGCACTTTCCAACACTGTCGTTTTGGCTAAATGGCAAACTCACTAAAGAGTCTGTGCACGCTCACTCAACAAAGCGCATCGAAATTTACAGTGGAGCTGACCCAATCTATTTTCACCTAATCTGCTCGCACACACACACACACACACACACACACACACACACACACACACGCTCACACTCACTCTTTCTTTTTCCATCAATGGCCGTCCAGCGACCTCTCCCCGTGCGTGGTGGACTGGGAGACCTTTCTGTGGGTTTTAAAAAGGAATGGGGGGCGGCTTAAAAGGGCGAAGCCCAAGCGAGGATGGCTTCAAATGTCAATTTGAACGGTGGAGGCGAGTTTTGGGCCCTCGGAGGCTTTGACACGTCTATTGACAGAACCTCTTAGAATAATATAGTGGCCCTGGTTAAATCATAGTCTCATTCTGTGGAGAGTAGAGCGCAGATTTGAAATCAAGAATCCCCAATTCTTTTTTCGCATGAGCTCGTAGACACACGTACACTTTTCAGGACAGGTATGCGCTTATGCTTTTTATCTTTTAAAAAGCTCACCACATCTGTCTGTGTGTGGCTGTTTGTGCCACTAACCGATTTGGATCTCTGACTAACAGGAGGCAGGGCCAGGGTGAAATATTAGGAGGGTCTCTTTACTCAAGGAAATTGAAGATAATATGATAACCTGACATTTGATTTCACTGAGCAGGTGAAACTTTCACAACTGAACAACTCTTAGAATTTAAAAGGATCAAGTGTTGACATTGCTTTTTGTGTGCTTATTTGTGTATTTCAGGATTCCTGTCCAACATGCAGAGGAACCAGGCTGGCTCCCAGTTTGCTTCTCCTCAGTCCGGACCTTCCATGTCCCCGCACCCTTCACCTGGGGGCCCGTTGTATCCTGGAATGGTTCCCTACTCCCAGAGTGGCCCCGCAGGCCCGTATGGACATCAAGGATCACAGTATGGCCATCAAGGTTGGAGCCTTGTGTGCCTACATGGGCGTTTAAAACACATTCAAACTTGTTTTTCTTGGCCAAAATACATTTAGGGGAATAGAAGTTTCTAGAAGATTGGCTATTTGGTTCAGTGCGAATAAAGCACACGCACCAATGTCATCTGTACGTCTTCGGTCGTATGAGCGAGGCAAAATTCCTCTGCATGTTTTTGCCCAATATCACAGATAATACGCAGGTCTGGTGAAGTAGGGACTATTCTCATGTATTGCCAAGTTTAGTGCCGACACTCTGGCAAGACAGGAGCTTGCTTGTACGAGTGACTTCTGTCTCATAACTGTCTGCAAACCATCGTCCTTGGAGCATAAAACATAAAACAACTCCCGTCAATCGAATAGAGGATTCATCTTTTTGAGAAAGACTATTCAAACCAAAAGTGAAAGACTTTTATTTCTCTAAATCTATGGCTGCTTTCAAATTTTTTCGGATTATTAATCATGAAAACCACTAACAGGGCCCTTGTTGACTCCCTTTGTTGACTTTCAGCTGACACCAGTGTTGTGGAGCAGCTCCTGCTTTCTGACTGGTAATATCGGAGCGTAGAATACCTTGTGTGTCATTCATTTGGAGGGGTCGCCGAGAAGCGTGGCCTCGGACGGGAAAGCCACATTTGTCGTTTTTGATGGAGGCTGGCCCCAATTCCGCAGCCGCGCTGGGCCTTGACACCAGTGTCACTGGTTTCAAAGAGAGTTTGCTAATGAGGGATACAAAAGACTCATTTTGAAAGACATATCTGTCTTCTGTTTCTAACTCTGTCTCGCTTTGTACAACTCGTGCACACGCGCACACACGGATACAGTCTCCTCTGGTCCCATGCGGTGGGTCTCTCAGAGGGCATTAACAACCGGGCAGTCTTGGGCTGTGACTCTCAGAATATTCATGAGACACTTGACCCCCGGACAGACCTCTTGCCCCTCCTCATGACAGGATTATGAGATAGCTCCAGACTCACGAGGGAGACTGACACTTTATCCAATGAATGATGATGATGTCCAGTCCCGTAAATGGGCTCAATCTTTTAATATTAGTGTCTCAGGAAAGGGAATAGTGTTTTCAAAGTCTTAGTAATAAAAGTGTTTTCCGTAGTCCATTATTCATCTTTTCCTCCTGGATAATTGCTCAATTTCCTTCAAATGCATGTGAGATACTCAAATAAACATGATGCAGTGTTTGCAGAAGGATATTGTATCCAGATAAAGGCAGTCCCACATTTCCCCCAAGTCCTAAATCCAGTACCAAAACAAATCGGCCAATCGGGCCTGTGTCTCCCGGCTTGGTCAGAATGACTCTCCTCAGTTGTGAATAGGTCCAGGTCCCAGCTTTCGAGTAAGATATGGGTCCGTTTTCGAGCTCGTGTCCAGCCTTTCTCATTTCCGCAGGGGTCTGGCTCGGTTCAGGGTCGTACATTTCCTAATCTTTTTGCCTTTGAGCATGAATAATTTTTTGGACTGACTGCATAGATTCACATTTTTAACTCATACAGCTTTTTGCACCAAGAAACACAACATACACAACATGCAGTTTTAAACATTCACAGAAAATACACTCCTTTATAAATTCATATATGCAGGTAAATAACAGAATCTATTCATGTAGCTTAATATATTTTAAGCCCAGCTAACCTCAGTCCTCAGTGGGATCAATGTGGGAACATCATATCTATATATATATCTGTTCCGGAATTATCATCCTGATAATGCCCTCCAGACAGTATTCTTTGCTTCAGTTCATTTGGTTAATTAGTCACATTAATGTCATGCCATCAATCTGAGCTTTTTCTGAAAAAAATAAACCTTGGAAAGACAAGTCACAGATTTCAGGAAATTTGGATAAAAATAAAAAGAGTTTAGATCGTTCTCTATAATTGAGCCGTCTTCACTCGCTTGTTTTTCCGCGACGCTTTCAGCAGGCCATCCAATAAACATTGACATCTGCTGTTGTACTTCGTTTTCCTGCCATTGGCAACGCACCAGATGAAACATTATGGTATTTTTTTGGTAAATGTGTGTTTTAATGTGTCACCTTGATAAATGCGCCCGTCAATGCGCAAGCTTTCCCAAAACCGTGGCCTCTCCCTCGCATTCGTTAATGTTGATTAATAGCCCTAATGCATTTGGTATTTGGTCTCCCTACTCCGCCCACTCTTATCTCTTAATGTGACTTTGGCTGGGCTGACAGCCCAGTGAGAGGAGGAAAAAAAAAAGGAGGAATAAAGTAAGCAGAGAGCGACAGCGAGGCGGACTAGACTGGAAGAGGCTCTGGAGGCAGATGAGCGTGAAATCTCACTCAGCTGACAGGAAGGATGTTCCCATCGGAAACAGAAAGAACAGCTCAGGCCCGCTGTCTTGTCATCACACACATATACTTGATGTATGTTCACGTTTAATACACTTGAAACTTACCTGCATCCGCACTACATTGATGATATTAGATATATTCGGACAACAGCGAAGGGAGCACCAAGGCACCGGCACTTGTGTAGCTGCGTTAGTATTTGCACATGATTCTATTTTCCCTCCCTCGTCTGCCATTTTACTCGCCTTCGTTCCTACGCACACTCCTCATTGATAACACTCACTCTCATGGCATCTTCGATTGACGTTCACCTCTAAATCCAATCCTTGACCTTCAAACTAATCTGACGACCCTGATGCTTAGAGGGCCTTCAAACTAAAAAAGAGTCCCGCATTATAATAACGTGGTGGGCTGCGCTGGTAGAAAGAAGAACATACAATACAATCCAGAAAGGCCAGACTTAGGAGTACATCCGTGAGTTCAAAAGCTTATTAGATGCCGAAACGTTATCAAATCTCAACATTCTTTAAAAACTAGTATTGTTCAAAAGGAATGTGTGCTTGTGCATGACCGAAGACATTCATTCTAAAGCTGTGCCTATTGCAAATTTTTGTAGAACTTTACATTTTTGTGACACAATGCAGTACTGCACATCCCAACGACCTAGTTTCCGGTACAGGAAACCATTCATACGGACTGCAGGTCAGAGCTGGGGCCCCGGTCGTTGGAGGGCCCATCAGAGGCCCGTGCAGGCTGAACAGGACCGACAGCTGCTGGTCCTTGTTCTCAATGACAGCTCCATCTGCTCCCCATTCCTTCTCCTAGTGCACTTACAAATTAGCCGCATTAGCCAACACAAAAGAGCTCTCTCCAAGTTCCTGAACTCTGCTCTCTGTTTTTCTTGGCTTGTCTCAGGCCTTGTGTGTGCGTGTGACTGTGTCGTCAGCAATCATGCCTGACACACACACACACACACACACACACACACTAACGCTGCTTTCGTAATGCGCCGGAGTCGGGCCATTTTCCTGAACCTCTCTGGAGGGGCTGTATGTGAGCATGCAAATCTCGCAAATCGAAGGCTGCTCCGGACATTTTTTTGTCCGTAACTTTTTCTGCCTGCCCCCCTAGTAAACTTTCCTGAAAATGTCAGAGTGACCCCATGTGAGAATACAGCAGGAAAATTTCGCGGCGAGCGAGTGGGAGTGCTGATGACAGACGACAGTGGAATTATCATCACGTCCTGCCTCCTGCTGCTCAACCCGGACGCCACAGAGTGTACCAGAAATGTCCCTGGCGGTGCGAGCGCCAATCTCCTGCTGCGTTTCGTCATGTGGCGAACGGCAAACTCCGGAAAGTGTCCGGGCCCTTTTCATGTTGCTCATCAAAGAAGGGATACAACCGTCTGTCAGGACTTGCAGCACTGCTCTTTAGTTCTTTTATCAGGGCCGCAAAAAAAACATCCAGCACACAGCGATACATATGATACTGCAGCAGGATATGGGTGCTTGCACAAACAATACTGAAATATTGTGTAGTTATTTCCATGGACCTTGGATTAGATAAGACGCCTTCCTAGACTGTACCCCAATTTTTTTTTTTTAGATTAATGTACATTCCCTGTTCAACCCCTGCCAAAGATTTCCCCTCTTGATGTTTTCTCACTGTCTGAATGTGAGCTCGGACAGTCGACGGACTGCCCAGTATTTCCCAAAAAAAGATGTATTTTCCTGGCTGCTAACTGTTTATGGCTGTCCTTTGAAAGCCCTGTTCGTCCAAAGTCAAACTGATCTCGTACAGTGTGCTGATGTCACGCTCTCCACAGGACTTAAATGACTCCAACAGCTGTTTTCAAGACGTGCACTTGGACTTGATACTGCGCCAGCGTGTTGAAAACGGTGGACACAAGACAGACTGGGGAGGAGGAGGAGGAGGAGGAGGAGGATATCTTGCCATTACAGGAAAGAGATTTGGAGTCTGTCTCGGGCGCTGCTCTCTCTCCCACCCATCGCATAGTCCCCCAGAGGGGTTAAGCACTCCGCTGGTAATGACCATGCTTCAGACAGCACTCTCAGGTCTCGGTGCCTGTGCCGCAGCCGACATGTAATTCGGCCAGAGAAGAAAAAGAAAAAAACATGACTCAGGCCGGCGTCTGGTGGAGTGAGTGGAGTTCTTTTGGAGGGAAATTGACAGCGTGTGGAGCTCGGCATGTCCCCAAGGCGCGGCCCAGCTCTGCTTAGGCTCAGACACCCTGCCGGGGAAGGTGCTGAGGTGGCTGAGAGAGGAGGTGGGGCCCTCGGGCAATGAGAAGACCCTGGAAAAAGAACTGACCCAGCAAGTCATCGACTTATACTGGGCCTTGAAACCATACAAAGCAAAAGATGACATTTCTTTGTAAATGAACAATGTTAGAGGACCTTATTACAAACAGCTGCATTAGAAACATTTTTACAGTATTTTTTAAATTAAAACAATGTTTTGCCAAAAACTAGAGGCAATAATGTCTCAGCAGCCACACTGCTGTACCAGGATGTTTTATCCTTGTCAGCACACTCAACCCCGTACCATCTTCCCCCAACCTCGACCGAATCCTCTCCAAAAAAGTTAAAAAAGAAAAAAAAAATGCTGTTATCCATTTCTTTTATTTGGGTTCGGCCGCACGCGGATATGGACAGCCTGCCCGCGCTCCTGTCCTTGGGAGCTGAAGCATGCAGCCATGAAATCTGCGTTCCACTCCTTATTGATGGAGTTCACAGATCCGCAGGGCGCGTCGCTGCGCCCCTTACCTTACCCTGTACCGTAGCCGGGAAAATGACTGCCTCGGCTGTTAGCATTGGACGGTCCACTCTGCTGAGGAAGCAGTGGACGGTAATCTGCTCGGTCACACTCCGGCTCTCCCGCGGGAATGCGGGGATTAAACCTGGCGTAGGATATAGCGTTTTGCCCAACGCGTGACCGTGCCGGGAATTTCCATGTAATTGTGAGCGAGGCACCATGAGCTCTCCTTCTCCTCCCCTCCATTGCGCTATATATACCACCAACTCTCCCCAAAGGCACCAAGGGCCCGGCAATCAGGCGGGGAACCAAGACTGAGCCACAGGGACGCAAAGACACGGGACAAATAAGAAGTGACGTCCTCCTTGTCCTCTTTTCCTTTTGCCCCTCCTTGATTGGTTTTCCGGAGTAGGATGAGCAGCATTCAAAGTAGGTGCAGGAGACGACACACTTCTGTCCAAGTACTGGATGTTGAAGGGGCAATAAGCGATTTTTGAGAAAGACCGTGAAGAAATATTAGCTGAATTTTACAAAAAGTGTATTAAATTAAAGTCGCTTACTGCCCCTAATTATTCCAATTGACAACTGTAAATCGAGTAATTGTTGTAATTTTCTTATCTAATCAAGCAGACAAAATGAAATGCTGTGGATTCTGTCAATAAGAGTCTTGTATTAGGCACCGTGAGTATAATATGATTTGTGTCGTGCGACTTTATCTATCGTAATCCACATTTTGTCTCTGACCTCTGCGGTGTTCGATGTCTGGTGTAACCTCGTTCAGGTTACTAACCTCGTCAAAGCTTTAGAAACCACGAGTGACACGTAGAATTTCAGCGCCGATCCCTCAGTCAGTGTAAAAAAGCGGGTTAGTGCCCCATCTGTCCTTGAAGAAGTGCTCTGGCACAGCACCAATACTTCAGGAAGCGAATCATTCTCGTCAGGACAGAGCAGGACTCTCGAGCTCAGAATGAACCCGGTCCCACAGCTACTCTGTCTTTCCTTTGCCGGCCGAGGCAAACGTAGCCCACAACTAGACCCTTTTGAATGAAAAGACATCCTAACTGATAAGTTCTCTCAATGCTGCGTGTTGCCTTCCTACTCGAACCCTTTCTTTTGGATTGGGCTTTGCATCAGCTCTCCCAAGTAAAGTAAAAAAACAATCTCCTGGAAACTTCCAGACCCATGCTCACTCCCTCTTTTTGGGTCTTTTGGCCCGTCCGCTAAAGACGCAGACCGTCCAAATGGGAGTGAGTGATATAAACAACTCTGAGGGAGCCTCAGTCTGTCACAAGAGCCAAAAATTCACAAAGCGTCCACCCGGACTACAGACAATGTATGGCAGGCTGCCATGACATGGGACTCAACAGCTGTCCAGAGAGGGCTGAGCGAGGTCACTGACTGGGGCTCACATGTTCACATGCAGCCAGAGGAAGGAGGGCGGCAGGGCTCTGATCCCTGGATCTCCCACTGCATTATAAGCGGTTGCTTGAGTGGAGGAAACGTGGAAGTGTGTGGGTCTCCGACGTATTATTGATGCATTTGCACAGACAAGCAGATGGACACGCATACTGTGCACCATATGTATCCTCCTGTGTTCGTTAGCAGACACCCTTTCTTGCTGAACGCTTCCCTGTTATAGCCCCAAAACCCTTGACAGGTGTCAGCCTCACTCAGCTCACCGACTCACCAAAGCCTCCCCAGAAATAATCCGCCTCCCCTTTTCCCATCTCCCACAGTAGATTTCATCACAATTTCTGGACAAATTCGAGCGGAGCTGCTGACTTTTATGGGAAAGACTTTTATTTTTGATTCAATATAAATCCTGTCTCGGGGGGTTGACAGGCCAGGAGTTTGTTCCCCTCTCCTTCTGTGCATCTTCCTCTCTGTCCGCCCCCACCCTCCGCTGCCTCCTCCTGCTCTCTCCCTCTGTCTGACTCGCGGGCTTATGTCATGAGGAAAGTGTCTTCACCCAAGCAGCTCGAGGACACTGTGAAGCCGTTTCCATTTTCGGATTCCCCACCCCGCCCCAGTGTGGAATATTGTCATTCGACTTTCCCCCGTTCCAGCGTGCGGAAAAGCCTTCAGGTTTTGAAGGGACTTGATCCCCTTTTCCAGACATATTCTCAGAGGATTAAGCAGTGAGGCCCGACTAAAGCACCCTTAATCAAATCAAAATAAATAGCCCCCTTCACAATGGAGGATGCCACATTTTCCATTTCTATTTTGCAGGGGATTTGTCCCAGGGAGGGAAATATCACAGTGAAAAGGCAATACGATGTCATGTGCTCTTTGTGTGTGTGTGTGTGTGTGTGTGTGTGTGTGTGTGTGTGTGTGTATGTGCGCGTATGTGGATATGTGGATATGTGCTGCACTGAAATGTACAGTTGGTGCGTTTCAGTGTGCCCAAATGTATGTACATGTTGTTGTTGATAGCATGGTGATTCTCTCTCAGCTCTTATTACAGTTGGTGTTGGAGTCGAGCCAGGCTTTTAGAGCCAAAATGGAGGGGTTTAAGTGTGCCTTAGGAAAGCTCCTGGCATCGGGGGCCCGGCGGCACTCCGAGGCAGCAAGAAACCATTTACTGCAGATTAGAGCTCCGCTCAAGTGTCTCACAAAGTCGGCCTTAAGCTTGGCAATGTTTCCCGGGGCCATCCAGCAACCTGCAATGTCACCAGATCACAGCCCATATAGTTGTTGTTTTTTTTTTCTTTCCCTGCATCTGCTGGAGGTTGCGAAGGTGGGGGATCAGAATTTAGTTCAGCACTTTGAATTGCTCACTCCTCATCCGTCAGAGGATTATTTTCCTGATGGATGAAACAGTCGCGTGTGTCACCGCTGCAGGTATAAGTGCATTCGCTGACAGGCACTTGATAAACACGCCGTTTCTCTCAAATGAAATGATTCATAGGACCAATCTGCAACTGCTGTAATTCACAGCAGCCATTTTGTGTCACCCGTGCGAGCAATCTATCAAATTCGTGCAGGAAGTTTTACCTTTCCGGTGCCGTCGTGTATGTGATACTGGCACTTTCACTGATTTTAGGCATTTGTCAGCTCCTTTGTTTTGTCCTCTTTTTCCAGGTAACTATCCGCGGCCCTCTAACTACAGTGGGGCGGCCAGTACCAGCTACAGCGGCCCAGGCCCCGGCATGACCAACAGTCTGGGAATGAATGCCAGCAGCCCCATGCACGGCCAGGGTCCCGGCCAGCCCATACCCGTAGGACGTAGCCATGGCCCCGGCAGCCAGAATAGGGTATACCCTCCAATGGCTCCAAGCTCCCCGAGCATGCCTCAGCCAGCTGGGCCAGGGATGGGCCCTCCGTCTTTGGGTAGCTCTAACCGCAAGGCTCAGGAGGCAGCAGCGGCTGGGATGGCAGGATCTGCCAACTCAACACACACCAGGTGAGAGCCCAGTAGGGACTCAGGAGGTCTGGTTTTATGTGAGGAATTTTGTATTTTACACAAAAACATTTTGCATTACTGTTCGTGCACCCAATTGGTCCTGAAAGTTATCTTGAAGAATAGTGTAACGTGTCACTCCAGTGGAAATGGACCAAAATCTTTCTCTCCCTTTCTCGGGGACTGAGACTATTTTACTTCACCTGGAAATAGTGTTCTGCTAAAATTAGGGGACAGCGAGCATCTCTTTCGTACACCGCTCGCTACCTGGTGAGTGACTTCTAGCGGCAGCTCGTCCGTGGGGACGTGTGCTGGAAAAAGCACCACAGAGACTTTCTGTGCCACAGTGTTCATCTCGTTTTTTTCTTTCTCTCTCTCTCTCTTCAAGAGTCTTTTCAGATGTGCAGGCGTGAGTTCATTCTCAGGGGTTCCACACTTCGACGAGCCATTTGCAGAGCTATCCCTATTTTCACACATCTCATAAAGTGCCTGACATTTTGATAGCTGGCACTATACACCAAGTGCCATTTGTTGCAGAGAGGAGAGAGAGAGAGATATCGGCTTGTGAGAAAGACTGTATGGGTTGAATACTGCATTGTCAAATCATAAAAAGCAAACCAGGGGGTTTGACGGTGAAAGCACCAGAGACAGGGGTGACACCGAGCACCTTAACACAAATACGAAGCACTTTGATGCTATAAAGGTATATGAGTTGAGAGATATTATTTTTCCATCAGGGCTGCAGCTTTGAATATATGAGTCTTTGTAGCATTGGATACCGGGGCTGTTGTGGGATTGTGTGGGCAGTAAACTTTTGCTGAACCCTACCGGGGGGGAACTTGTGAAAACATGGCCGCGCAGAGCGGGAGGGGGGATTCCTGCGCTTTCTCCAATCCGTGCGGGTTTTCGCCTGACAGTGCGTCGCCTCGGCGGCGTTCAGCGCGCTGAGGCGCAAGATTAGACACCTGTAAATGTTCTTTTCTGATTATGCACGAGTCAGACCGAAGACTATGAGCCAGTCGTGATATTTCAGATGAAGTTTCTCTTTTTGTTGGGGGGGTCGGCGGCGGCACCGGTCTGTTGATGGCAATCTGAAGGCGGCCCGCGTATGTAAGGTCCCCGGCCCAGATGCAGCCAACCCAACCCACCTCCTCCCACTGGCCTGCACCTCACCCTGCCTGCACCCGTCCTCATCCTTCACCTCCACCCAGACCTCACCACCCATCCATCCTGCCACCCTCACACTCACAGCACCGTAGGTAGGTCCACCACCCTCGTGTGTGTGTGTGTGTGTGTGTGTGTGTGTGATCACGGTGTTTCTCGCGAGCTCCCTCCGCAAGCGAAACGAGAGGAGTCATCGTTGTTATCATTGTAATTGGCACCATCACCTTCATCATCATCATCATCATCATCATCATCAGTGTAGTCATCGTTATCATCGTCGCCGTGTGTTAGTCACCGTGATGGCAACAACAAATGAGCACATGCAGTTCTTGTGTGCATTGTGTCAACATTTAGTCGGGGTGGGGGTTTGGGGGGGGGGGCTGACAGTATACATGATTAATTAACGTGCATGGGGGGGTGGGCGGAGCAGCGCTGCCGTTAAGAGGTGGCTTGGCTGTCAGTCAGACGTGGCGTGACACGATCCCCACTGCTGGGACCAATCAGACTGCCTGTCACTCTCTCGCTCGCATTCGCCAAGACACCAGAGAGGTGTCACTCGGCATCGTGCTGCTGAAGGTGGAGACTGTCTCTCTGTTTGTTTAGATAGATAGATAGTGAGAATATTATATGTAAAGAGCAGGTTTGAATAGTCTAACAACTGGTGTGAATCAGTGTGAATCAACACCTGCCTTCTCCTTTATTCAGAGTATTGGTTTCTTTATTAATGATAACATGATAACAAATAGGAGTTTTGCCGATATAAAACAAGGAAACGAGGAGCCTAAATGTTTTTGTTACTGCGGACACTTTTGCAGAATACTCCAGTTCCTTTGCTGCGCCGTCTCACCCTCACTGTTATTCTCGTCTGCTGTCGCTCATTTTGCCTCTTTCATCCCCTCCCCGTCTGCTTTCTGTTCTCTCTCCTCCCACCTGTTTCGCTCTTTACGCCCCGACTTTGCCAACTGTATCGTCCTCTCCGTCTCTGTGCAGCTCTGTTATCCTACCCAGACTGTTTCATCCCCCTCCGTCTTTCTTCCTCCCAATTTGCTTTTTGTTCGCCGCTGTCTCCAGCACAGCCTTGTTATGTTTTTCTTCCTCAGATCCCACTTTAGAACATCTGAGGGAGATCAGGAGAGAAATTGGCCTCCGAAAAACCTGCTCCAGTGCGCCGCCAATTCGGAAACATGCAGACCCAGTTCCTCTCCGTCGGCGAGACACAACTTGTTAGTCGCGGCACACGCGTTTAGTTTTCACTTGTTGATGCGTCAACCCTGGGTGAACTGTCACAGACACCCACTCACGACCTTGTAAATCAGCGGCTGGTCTCATTTTCTTCACCGTCTTTTGCTTCAACACATCCCTTCTCCTCTTCCCCACCAATAATCCCTCTAAATTTCCACCTCTAATCCCCCATATCCATCCTCCCCTGACTCACACACACCCTCTCCCACTTCAGCTTCATTCACCCCGGGTGAAAAGAATGCCGAATGAACAGAGGAGGGCCACTTGGGGTATCCCATGGCTGCAGGCAAGGGTCGTGATTAAATCTTCATAAATTGTGGCGTGGGTGTTTGTTTTTCTTCCCTCGAACCCTCTCAGAAATTAGATTCAGAAACCAATGTCCCGGTTTTATCGGTTATTCGGTTCGATCGGTGGTTGAAGGGAAAGTTTGTCTTGACCTTCAGAGTTCGGGGAACAAAGAATATAATCTAGTTGCTCTACTTAAAGTCAAAGCAGAAGAATATGACGTCGCCTTGGTGACCAAGTCCCGTATTGTCTTGTCCGTAGTCATTTTGTAATCTAGGAAATTTGAGATACTCGTGTGAAGCTGTTGAAGTTACTACAAATAACTGAAAAGTCAACGTGTAAGTGTCACAAATGGATGCTGGTCAGTCCGAAGAACGAGGTTAATCCGCCTCGTGTCAGGTTGTTGACGGCACCGCGCTGCCAGTTGCCAGTATGATGAAGTGCGGCGTAAAAAAAAAGTCTGACATGTTATGTTCAAATAACACAGACGGTGTCAAGCCTGTCAAGTGTGGAGGAGGTACGAGTCTGTTTGGGAGAAAAAGGTGTGGTAGAAAATATTTTGAGGGCAGGGAATTTATGTTGGGGATTTTTTTGGAAAAGCGAAGAGAACAGAACGTATTAAAAGGTATAAGCTTTTCTTGGCAGCTGCTTCTGAGGACTGAATTGGCTTTTCAAATGACTTTCCAGCGCTGCCGGCGACACTCTACAAGAAGTTCCTGGAGCTATAGGAACGGGCGCCGTCGAAAAAATAAGCACTTAGTGGAAGAAGAGCAAAGCTCAGGAAGAGAAAAAGAGCCGTAAATCAAAGGGAAATTGAAGAGAGGAAAATGTTGGAAGAGGGAAGAAGAGAGGAGAGGAGAGTGCTCCCAGGCAAATCCTTGCCAAATAATTCATTTCTGACCTCCTTAGTAAGTAAATTTGCTAAATAAATAAGAGCAGCGCTTGAATGTCAAGAACGGAGGATGCTGCCTGTGGCGCTTTGTCGCTCGCAGCCTTGGCAGGGCTGCGGAGCGCTCTGCTTTCATTAGATGGGCAAAATAAATGGCTTCTCCTCCATCCATCCTGAGCTGTTTGATGTTTGAGAAGGAGGAGGGGCGGACGAGTAGCTTTTCTCTGGATTTAATATGTTAAAAGCTGTCCTTTTATTTCATTTTTTGTGGAGGACTTATTCTGGTCTCCCCTCTGTCTGTGTATGTGTTTGTGTGTGTGTTGAGTTGAGTCAGGAGTTTGGAGGGGCTATGAGCCCAAGCTGCCCTGAGAACAGATTGGGTCCATATATAATTCATGGCCTCCAGCCGATCCACTCCATCCTTCCATCCAGCAGCCTCGCTCCGGCTCTTTTTCTCTCACTTTCTTCTCCACACTCTTACACACACACACACAGAGCAGAGGGATCGATAGGGAGGGCCGCTCAGCCATCACACACTCCTGCAGTCCCAGCACTTCTGCTGTCTCGTCCAGTTAGCAGCGCTGGGAGGCATCAGCGCGGCCTGTCACCACGAATGAAGGACAAAGGCGCTGCCACTTCCAGAAAGACACTGTCAGCTGGTTGGCTGGCACCTCGTAACCATGGCATCCCCTTGGCAACAGCACACACCCTGCACATGAACACAAGGACACACATACACACACTCACACACACACACACACACACACACACACACACACACACTCTGCCCACGGTGTGAAAGTGGCCTTCTCTGATGCCCTTCACACATGTGGACTGAATAACAAGAGGAGAGAGAGTGTGCTTGTGTGTGTGTGTGTGTGTGTGTGTGTGTGTGTGTGTGTGTGTGTGTGTGTGTGTGTAATTAGGGAGAAAAAACAAACGGTAGTATTAACAGTAGTATAGTAGTTTTATGTGTGTAAACTGTAATTTGGTGTCAAAATTCTGTAACTTTTCAAGAAAACTCAAACATTGTGTTTTTGAAAATCAAATCTCTCCCTCTTTCTCTCTCTCTCTTTCTCTCTCTATCTCTCTCTCTCTCTCTCTCTCTCTCTCTCTCTCTCTCTCTCTCTCCCTCTCTCTCTCTCTCTCTCACCCCTCTGGCCGCTCCTAGACAACAAACTGAAAGTGCCTTGGCCTGATAGTGTTTGTATAGATGTCTCTATGTCTCTCACTTTGTGTGCGTGAGCGTGAGCGTGTGCGTGCGTGTGCGTGCGTGTGCGTGCGTGTGCGTGCGTGTGCGTGCGTGTGTGCGCCCGGCTCAGTCTCATGGAACAGCGATTACCTCTAGCTCTGGGGTCCTGAGCTGAAACTTGCCCCCCCCCCTTTCACCCCCAGCCGCTCCACCAGGGACCCCTGCACACACTACTCGGGCCTCTCCGGCCTTAATTTCCTCCTCTCCTTCCCTCCACCTAATTTCTTCTCTTTCTCCTCTTCCTCTGTTTCATTCCATCCCTCCACTTTCCCTCTTTCTCTCTCTCCCTTCACTCACTCTTTCTTTCTCTCTCTCTCTGCGGCAACAGGATGCTGTTTTTTCCCTTCCCCAGCACAAAGGTGCCTGAGAGCAAGATGAATGTGCTGTGCCGGTTTTTTTTCTTTCCTTCCCCCGATAGCGGCACATGCATATATTAAGTGTGATTAAACGCTGTGCAGTGCCTCCATCAAGTGCTTTCTAATGGGCTTTTTTATGACATGAATTAGTCATAATGGGAGAGTGCCACAGTCGAGAACCTCCAACCACTGTTGTTGTTGTTGTTGTTGATTTGGATACTCCACTATTCACACGAGAGCTTGTATTCCTTAAGGTGGGTGAGGGGTGTTTTTTACAGTATGGAGGAATGAGATTCACAGGCACTTTGAATCTCTGAACTTACTTTTCGCTGCTCTTTTATCATTTTTGCTTTGTTTTACTTGCGAGGGAAGGTGACGCGATTTAAAAGGTAAATTTATTTATTTCTGTGTCTTGACTCACGCAGAGCTTTTTAGGGAACATGTAGGCATGTAGCCCCCCCCCCCCCCCCCCCCCCCCCCCCCCCCCCACCCCCCATTAGAGGGAAATGGGGCCAGATAAGCGTGGATTTGGTGTGAGCTTGTTTCTTTGCCACGGAGCTCCCCTGTGCACCTCGGCCCCCATAGAGGGATTACATATGTATCATCAGCCGTGCTCTATGACTAATTACATCTGTGAGATGAGATTATGGGGAGGTTTACCAAGCCGATCCCTCCTCTTAGGCTATGTGTATCGGTTCCAACATGAGGCATTATGCGATGTGTCTGTGAGTGTGTGAAAAAAGAGAGAAAGATGCCAGTTAGGAGGGAATTGACACGACATACATCCGGATAGCATTTTTTCTTTCAGGCCACATAAAACTGTGTTTCAATTTGGGGCCAGATACTCCTCCTTCCTCCCTGCTCTCCTTCCATCCTTCCCTCCGTCACACTCACCCTGACTACTGTTTGACTTCCTCGTCTGTTGTCGGCCTCTTTTTCCCCTCTCCTCTTCATCTCCTCTTTTCATCCTGCTGTCTTAGTATTCCTCCTCCCTAACTTATTCTTCTGATCTCTTAGGCCTCTTTCCCTCACTCTCTCGCTCTCTCTTCACCTCTCTCCATCTGTCTCCCCCTTTCTCTCAATCTTTTTTTTTATGTGGTTGTCCAGGAGATAATCTTGAGCCAGCAGGAGATACACCAAATTGTTCCCAACATGGTGTTTCCTTTCAGCCTCTGTGTCACTGGCTTTGGCCTGCCAGGCATGCAACGATAGACGCTGCCTTCAATAACACACACACACACACACACACACACACACACACACACTCTAGCATTCAGCAGGTTGTAGATAAGCCCCCTCTGATGTCACTTGCATCGCCATGTGATGAGCTGCCTGAGAGGGAGAGGGGAGGCTGAGGGAGGGCAGATTGAGCGGGATTGATTTCTGCCATCACCATGGCAACAAATAACATGATCCTCTCCAAAAGCACACCTTAATTAGTTAAATTATGACTTGTGGGAGAGGGAGAGGGAGAGGGAGGAACAAGGGGGGAGGGGGGATTTGTGAAGGGGACGAGCAAGGAGCGGAGGATAGAGGAGTCGAATCTTTTATAATGCCGCCGCGCTCATCATCAATCTTTCAGAAGAGCTGTTTCTTCGATCTGGCTTATGTTGCTTTCCATTCAGATACACACTCTTCTCCACGACAACGTAGGAGTACGAGCGGTGACAAACTGCCAGTTATCATCTCTGTATACGATTTTTATGACTTCTGTTCTCCTGCAGCTTCCTCTGATATGTCTCCTCAGCCCGCTGTTACATTGTGAGTGTACGTAACGTAAATCCTCTCTTCCATATCCACTTACGTCTTTCTCCTCTGTATGTGGTGCAGGCAGGGCAGCTATCCGGGCCCCGGTGTCAGCCAAGCAAGCACCATGGCCACCACTGTCCCCTACAGCCAGCCAACAGGCAACAACAGCTCCGCTATGGGAAACGCACAAGGTCCAGCCTACATGCCGCCTTCAGGTATTCAGCGAACTAGCAGAGGTCATTTTAATGGTATATGCTGTTCAAGGGTTTCTTTGGAAATATGAATAGGGGGAGCAGTTAATGACATAGAGTAATACGAATGTCAGAATTGAAAGCCCCCAAAACTTTGGAAAACACACATCTGACAAGCTGAGATAAGTGAATTATCTCAGTTTAACTTCAGAGCCAAGCCCATTGATAGGAGCTGTCAGCCTCCTGCAAAACCCACATTCAACCATTTTACACAAAAAGAAGCTTTGACTCCATCGCCACTTACTTATCTTCTTGCAGTGTGCAGAGTAAACGTGGATTTAAATGGAGGAGAACCCGTTGAATACGCAGGCACGGCCCTGCAGGTTAATGTTAGACAGTGCACCGAGAGAAAACCCATATGTTTATGTTGAATGTACAGCAGCGCCGGCTCAGAATAAATTCCATTCAGAGACGGAGAGAGGTAGTCAGGAGCAGAAGGGGCAGAAGTCAGCGAAAGGCCAAGAAATCAAAAGCGTTCTCTCCGATACCAGTTACTTTCTCACTTTGTCTGTGGAGCAGGCGCTCCATTGAGCAGAGATTAATATGGCGCATTCCTCTTCTTCTTTTCAGCCCTTCACCCTGTTGCATTGTAGCTAAATGCACCTCGGAGAGCATTGTGGCTCCCAAAATGAAAGGCTCCTTTTTTATTTAAAAACCAAATATCAGAATGCGTGACATTTGGAAAACTTCAAACGAATTAAGAGCGCCAAGGTTCCTCCGAACTCATCTGGTTTGCCCCTGGGCACAGTAAAAAGCCATTAGTTTTCCCACTGTGCAGCAGCATACAAGGGAAAAATGAAGAGAGGAGAGCCTTGTATCCAAGGACCCCCTTCTTTCTGTTAATGAGAAATATGAAGCCGGCTCTATTAAGGGTAGTCTAAAGGATCTTAACTCCTCCTCGAATTCGAAACCTCACGATGGCACAACGTTCTGTTGCCACTTTGAATACTTGTGAACATGTATGATTTCCCCCCGAACTGAGGATGTGCAGCCAGCAAGGTTGAAAGAGAGCACTGGCTTCTTTCTTTTTTTGTGTGTGTGTGTGTGTGTGTGTGTGTGTGTGGGTGTGTGTGTGTGTGGGTGTGTGATCACGGTGTTTCTCGCGAGCTCCCTCCGCAAGCGAAACGAGAGGAGTCATCGTTGTTATCATTGTAATTGGCACCATCACCTTCATCATCATCATCATCATCAGTGTAGTCATCGTTATCATCGTCGCCGTGTGTTAGTCACCGTGATGGCAACAACAAATGAGCACATGCAGTTCTTGTGTGCATTGTGTCAACATTTAGTCGGGGGGGGGGGGGGGGGGGGTTTGGGGGGGGGGGGGGGGGGGGGGCTGTGTGAGTCTTATCTCATTCTCTTTCTGTCTTCCCTCAGCTGCAGCCTTTTTATATGTTTCTTTCACAGGCGACCCCTTTACAGGCTTTAGAGGGGCCTTGAGAAGGCAGAGAGAAAAGAACATAATATTTCAGCTGCGGAAAGACATTAAAACATTTTACAATGTCTGACTTTGTCCCATGACGTTAGACAAACCATTATCCCGTAGCCTTCGGCACGCACAAAGGAGGCACCACTCGGTGTGAGGGAGTTACAACGTGTTGAAGCGGCCATACTGTAACATCAAAGTACCTGTTCGTTCCACCGAAGTGAAAGCATACCTGCTGTGAATATTTTTTTAGTGGGGGGTCAAATGAGACAGTTCTGTTCTGGCCAAAGAATAAAGCCGCCTGCATATATTAGAAGGGTTTGGTACTAATGTCTTTTTGTGTCTCCTTGTTGGTGAAGGACCCATGGCGATGTCAGGAGACGGCATGGTGAGCCCAGACGGGAAACCCAAAACGGACGTCAAAGATGACACAGGGCCCGCCAACGAGCCTCACAAACCAAAGGTAAACCCCTCTTTGCGATTCCCCCCTCTCCTTTTCGTTTATTTTTTTATTATAATTATTTTCATCTTGCTCTCCTAATGAAGCAAACCAAATCTGATCAGCATACGCTGCCTCAGCACAGTGGGATCATTCTCTGTTGTTTTCCCCGCCACATTTAATGATTTGCTAAACATCTACCATTCCCAATGTTTTCATCGCTTTGTTTTCGCCCCCCAGCGCTTGCTTCTCGCTGATGTTTTGGCAGCGCAGAGTTGCGAGAAAGAAAAAAAAAAACAGAGAGCGAAAGAGAGGCCTCGGCATCTGCAGTACACCCGTGCATAGCACAGGGCATAAACATAATGACAAAGAGCGGCACACCGGCCTCTCCGCTCCCTCACACTAACACACACCATCCGTCTCTTCAACACTACTTTGTCAGTGTCTCCTCTCAATAAACACACACACACACACACACACACGTATGTCAACACACAATGCTGACTTCTCATTTTGCTCCACAATTGCGGCTTGGCTCAGCTCAGCAACAACAGAACTCTGCTCTTTGCTCTTTTCTTCTCCCTCCCCTTGTTTTTGTTTAACAACCTCTCTCCCACACACACACACACACACACACACACACACACACAACCACCTCCATCACATCCACTACACGTCGTTTCACTCCAAATCCCTGTCTTTTCTTTTGCTGATTAGGGTAGCAGGGCCTTTTGAATTATTTAAGGCAGTCGGAGCAGCCAGAAAGACCCCCAGTGCTCCCAAAAGAGATGATCCGTCTGCCGAGAGAGAAAGAGAAGCCGAGTGAGAGGGAGAGCGGGAACAAGCGAGATGGAGAAAGGGGAGAGGGAGGGGGGAGATAAGGTTTTGCTGACATGAGCATTCTGTACACAGACCAGAAGCTCTTGTCAAGCTGTCTCAGACTCTTTCACACACACACACACACACACACACACTCGTATGTTCACATGCACTGACTCTTGTACCTAGACTCACTTTGGAGAGTGATCTGCACAAAGTGGAGATTGCATCTAAATTCACGCTCATACGTTTTTTTTCCGAGACAAAACATGTAACTAATTCATATTGATCAGCATGAATCTTAAGTATTATCACTCAGCCCAAGACCACTGTGTCTATCTAACTGGGGCTAGAATTAGTGGTATTCATAAAAATAAAAAGAATTCAGTAAAAACAGAAATACCTGAACTTAGTCAAGTTACTTAATGCTGCTTGTCAGTAAAATATACTGACCTAAAAGAAGTCCTGCAGCGTAGCCCTTTATACTGTGTTTTTATTATTTGTGTATTGTCAGTTGCACTTTAAGATGTTAGCAGAATTTTGGCTAAGCTCGTTTAAGCTGGGAGAAGTGGAACTAAGTTAAGTACTAAATATACTCTTGGGTATATAAGTGCATTCAAATCTATAGTAACACATGTCTGTTTGTGAGATACTTTAATTTGTCATTTTGATTTTGCTTTGTCCCGCTCTCTCATCCCACGCATTTTTCCATACCGTGAACACGGCGTTAACCTATACATGAACAAATGATGAATAAAACTTGAACCTGACCTTGTAAAATGTTTCTCTTTAAAACTATAGATGAGTAACTTATAGCCGTCAAAATCTTAACATGGAAATACTGGGGTGCCTCCCACCTCTGGATCTTGGATTTCACTATACATACTTACACACATAAACGATCCAATGTCCACACACGCACACACACACGCTCACACTCATTTTGGGTTGTCTGCTGTTGCTGTCTTTTAGCTTTGTCCTCAGGGCTGTTTGTATAGAACACACCATACTGCCACACTGATACTGAGGAGGAACATAACGGAGATGAATGTTTTTAGTCAAAGATAATTAAAATCCTCATCTCTCTCTCTCTCTGTCTCTCTCTCTGTCTCTCTCTCTACCTCTACCAGCTACAGGACGGCTACAGCAACAATAACAGCAGCAGTGGCTCCCAGCAGTGCGTGTCCCAGCCGACCACGCCAGGCGGTGCCCTGCCCGTACCCTCCCCCCTGTCCCCCAGCCCGGCCAGCCTGTCGTCCTACCACGGCGACGACAGCGACAGCATCAGCAGCCCCCCCTGGCCACTCAAGACCCCCTCCAGCCCCGTAAGAGCGAGACACTCAAACACTGTTGGTCGCTTCTAACGACAAAGAAACACACACGACACAGAGACCAAACCGGGAAGCTAATGTGAATTTCCCCCTGACAATAATGTCAGTAAAACCTGTTAGTTTGACTGATTTGTGTGTGTGTGTGACTGGAGGATTATTGAGTAATTACTTGATCAAAAGCCGATTCTTAGCGGCAAATCTCTGCGGAAACCTGGACGGAAGCCAGACGTCGTTGCTATTAAACTTTGTCCACCAATTTGAACATGAGGGATATGAATGTGCAGTCGATTAAATGAAAGCAGCCGGCACACTGAAAAGAAAATGCTCCAAAGAAGTGTTTATTTTTCCTTCGTCATTCATCCAACCGTCCTACATCAGATTGTGTAAATACGGGATGAAACTTTAATGATCCCTGTGGGGAGAGTGGGTTGTTGTAACAGAAAAACAGCAATAGGATACAGCAGAGAAAAATAAACTGTAGAATATACAGTATATAGAGCCTTAGTATACACTATATACAATATTAAGCACATGTAACTATTATGTGTATAGTCTGATCGTGTTTAGGATAAGTGTATAAAAACAACTTCATTGGTGTGCCTACATCATACAAGCCACCCATTATAGTATACCATTTATTATTATGATTAAAAAAAATATTGATACTATAATTTATATAGTATATAAAAGGCCACATTCTTAAGTTAAAGTCCCAATATACTAAGTCAGCTTTTCTCCTTTTCTTATTTTCCCTCGCCAGAAAGCCAACCCTAACGCCTCCACCCTCAGTGGAGAGCGAATCGCACGCCTCTATGAGCTGGGCGCGGAGCCGGAGAGGCGGGGCTGGGTGGAGCGGTACCTGACCTTCATGGAGGAGAGGGGCACGCCCGTTGCCCAACTGCCCACCGTGGGCAAGAAGCCGCTGGACCTGTGGAGGCTGTACATTGCCGTCCGTGAGATAGGAGGCCTCGCCATGGTAATAATGCACAGGAGGCGTGCTGAATTCTTAATTCATAAGAGAACATAAACCCACATACAGTAAAGACGTCTCACACTGATCACGTGCGTCGCCTGTTTAGTATTCTACAGCGACGTGCGCTCTAGCAGAATTGGCATATGGTGTGCTTGTACATGTTGAGAGATGTGCCCGAGAGAATGAGACACGCGAAATATATCTCGGAGAATCTACAGTGTGTTCCTGACAATGTCCCACCACGCAAGTTCCAAGCAAACTCCCATCTGTGTCATATATTTATATATACATATACATTTAAAGCTTTACATGCTTAACTTGGCACAGTTTACAGGAAGCAAAGGGACAAAAAAAAACAGGAGATATACGTACACACATCACTAAGAGTATATGTACACATCATATTCAAAAGACACAGGCTTTAATCTGCGACTATAATGGCCTCCGCTCGTCTGAAGAGGCTTCCCACAAGGACATGGAAACTAGCTGCAGGCATATCCACCCATGAGATCATCTGATGGGGGGCAACAAGGCCCGGCTCCCAGGCGGCTCTCCAGTTCATCCCAAAGGTGTTGGATGTGGCCGAGGTCAGGCCTCTGTGCAGGCCAGTCAAGTTCTTCCGTGCCAAAATCAGGAAAATACATTTCTCACTGCTTCACTTAATGCCCCGGGTCAACTGTTGTATTATTGTACGTTGTAATTGGAACTGAGGAGCGTGGCCCAAAGTATTGGCAGTGCCTAGTCCACATAGTGCCCCTGCCACAGGATAGATTTTTTTGATTGGGCTTTGGTCGACCATACTCCAGGCAAAATGTGTGGCTGATTCTACTCGGATATATTACTGTACAGAGAATCCATGAGCAAAAAACAAATGACTCCTTAGCCTAGAACCTCACTGCGATCAGTGCCAGTCATTTCCACTTCTTCATGTCTTTGTCGTTCTCCCAACTCTCAACCACTCAGGTGAACAAGAACAAGAAGTGGCGCGAGCTGTCCACCGCGCTGAGCGTCGGCACGTCGAGCAGCTCCGCCAGCTCGCTCAAGAAGCAGTACATCCAGTACCTGTTCGCCTACGAGTGTAAGATGGAGAGGGGAGAGGAGCCGCCGGCAGACAGCAGCAACAGCAACAGCAGCAGCGGCGGCGGCAGCGTGGCTGGAGGGGAGAACAGGAAGCAGGTCAAGATCCAGCCGCCGTCACCTGGTAAGGCCTGATAATGCACCACTTCGCTGTTTTTTTTCACAACTGTATATATATATATATATATATATATATATATATGTGTGTGTGTGTGTGAGTAGCAAGTGCATAATCATTGAAAATATGAATTAGCAGTGTTTCCCAGTGGAGGTTTTGGTATCAGCCAAATAGCAGTTTGAAAAGAGTCGACACTTTTACACCAAACAAACTGTTACAGTTGATTTTGTGGCTAATTGGCTCTCAGGTTAATTTAGCAAAGAAACTAAATGGACTTATTGGTCTGAGCAGAGTTATACGAGGTGCTGTGCTCATTAGATGAATCAACCAGATGTGCCGAAATCAAACTAAAATGGTGATATTATCAAAACGCAAAATTTAAAAAAAGAAACGAAACCGCAAATCACGTCATGAATTAACAATGTCAACCCCTTTGACGTCCACAACGGCACCTGAGAGTGCATTAGAAGACTCACAACAGGCCTGATGTCTTAAGAAATATGAAAGGGGAGGGGAGGTAGCATGAGAATGATTTTTTTATTATTATTATTATTATAAAATCACAGAAATACATGGAATGTTACGTCTATTGTCCGCCAATTCCAGGAGACACGTGACAACGAATACGCGTTGGGCAGTCGGTGAACCAATGAGCGACCTCGTTCTTATCGTGTTGTCGGCCTCAGACATACCTCACTCGAGAGGCCAGGAGAACGCTATTCGCCACTAGCTTGGATGGTTTCGTTTTTCTTTCCCCATTACAATGTGCGATCAGTTATTGAGCCAAAAAAGTTGTCTATTTACATTTTAAACAGGTTCACTACATTTAAACATCTCTATAGTATTTATTTACCCATGCATGCAGATCATTTTGCACCATCGATCTGCGAAGTATCCCCCCCTGTACTGAAGCTGAATGGATTACGCTTGAGACACACAAACCTCAACAAAATGTACATGGTGGATTCCACTGGGGCTTCTTTTGTAATTTGCTTCTAGTTTTCCCTTCAACAGATTCATTTACTGTGGCCAGCCAGTAAGTATTACACTCGTTTATTAAAAATAGCATACGGGGGATGCTGTAAAACCCTCGGAGACAAGGGAATATTAACACTGTTTTGATGAGATGATTCTTAGTTTAATGAAGGTGAGCTACGATAGAATCACCACTTGTACCTGAAACCCAGGACCTGCCTTTATTTGATTACAGTGCTTGAGAGGTTAAGTAATATTGTTTTGGCTCAGCGCCGAAACGCAAAGGGTGCTTTTTTTTGTTTTTGTTTGTGTGTGTATATTACCTGTTCACACCGTGTGTCTCTGCGCACAATTATGATGTGAGCGTCAGGAGCGTGGAGTGAGAGCGTTGGAGCGATATGGAGCGCTAAGGTCACGTCTCTAATTTACGGCGGCGATGAGAAAAGTGACCCTGGCTTTTAAATAGAACATCGGAGCACTTCACCTGCCTGAGACGCCGCAGATTGCTTTTCCTGGCGGGTGGAAAAGAGCATCCGCCTTCATTTGCATACACACACACATTCACACGCGCACGCACACGGCACACACAGGCAACACGGAACGAGCAGTGTGTATAAACACACTCAAATGAATGCACGTTCCCTCCCACTCATAACAGTTTACGGTTCATAATTCGGGGGGATCGGCACAACCTCAATTTCACAGATTCTCATTGGCCCACATCAGCCGATGTACACACAGGCAGAGATAGCTTGGACATGGTGAAATGCGTAAAGGTTAACACATGTGGTGGTTGGGCCGCTTTTTGGATATGCAGCACTCCACTGTAAGCTGCTTATGCTGCCACACTTGATTGAAGTAATATTTCCTGCCTTTTTTGCATATGTAAAAACAGCATGGTCCTTATGACCCGTACAGTACTTTAATACTAAAGCCATGTTTTTCTCTACCAGACTATTCTACTTGTTCTACTGCAAAATATTCTGGTTTTAAAAGGAAAAATTTCAGTCATGACTTAGGTATTACTTTCAGATTTTTGTCATTTTTCGGAGTTAACTGCTTAGACGTCGGATACCAGCAACATCACCAACATGAAACTTGGAGCGCTCGGCCAATCATAAAGGATCTTAATGACCCAGACACTGTAAGATTCAGCCACGGCTGGTGCTGAGAGGGATTATTACTGTGTATGTATAAATCAAAAGACTGTATTTTGGCAAATGTAACTTTTTCAACTCGGCTCTCGAGTAATGTTACGTGATTTACTAAGTTTGAACATCAGAAACTTGGAGAAAACTTAATTTCATTTCTTTCTTTGTTTTGTTTTTTCTAATAAAACTCTATCGGGGAGAAATCCCAAACTTCCCAGGAAAAGAGTGACATATTCCCAAAAAAGTTATGTTTTTTAACCCAAATATTGCCAAAATTTCAGGTGCACTCACCAAAGGTTTTCCCTCGTTGGATAATGTGGGCGCTGTTGCACACATGTATTTTTACTAATAATAATACTGATACTAATACTAATAATTTTATTGAGATGCATCCTTTACTTGATGTTTATGTGTCATTTAAGTGATTGCATTTAGTCAAATGAATGCATGAGTATTATGTATGAATTACATATATTACCTATTGTACCCAATAGTCCCAAAGTAGAATTTTATCAAACAATCAATAAAAACTTAATTTGCATTGCACCTGTAATACGTACATACATAGAAAAAATGGAGTTCAAAGTGCGTCAAAATCGGCTGATGAGACGAAAATTGGACAGAAAAATAAATAAAAATGCTGACAATGAAATACTTTAAAACACATTTTAATCAAAAATTTAAAAGGATATTAGAATAATATACAAAAGTGCATAAATGATGAATACTAGCAAGTAAACAGTTTAGTTACGGTACTTTTATTCACAGAAGTCAACATACATACTGACAGACTTTGCCTTCTATTCTTGCACATCCCCCCCAAAAAAGATCCAAACCACAGGTTCCCAAACAAGAAGAAAAGAAAAAAATCTCACCCACTTCCTCTGTACACATCTGCCTTGATTTTCCTGCTCTTAAGGGCGAACTGCCTCACTGACACACTGCCAGCCTATATATAGACTGATAGGCCAATGATGTCACCGGGGGAGCATGTCCAGCGGGTGTGTGTATGTGTGTGTGTGGGCGGGGGGGGGGTTTGATTAATGAGAACTGGAACATAGAACGTAAACAAACTCGACCTTGCCGTCACCTTTCATTCACAAACCTGGTTCAGCTGACTGACTTTTTTTTTTCCTCCCCCCCACCCTCCACCACTACCACCCGTCTGGATTATGTCACCCGCTGACACACACACACACACACAGGGTCTGTTGCACACGCACACATCAAACGTCAGCCATATGCCTCTTCCACAAGCAATATATCCCCCCTCATCGCCGCCTCTGTCATTTTTTCTCTCTTTTCTACATGTGGCACCCCAAGTTGACGCTCTCCTCCACCTCCCCTCCATCTTCGCGCCCCCTCTACATATTATGCATTTGTCTGTCTGCCCCTCCCGCCCTTGAGGAATCGCGAATCTCTTAACCCTGTCTAACCCGACCATTGTTTGGACTTTCCCACTTGTGCAGGAGTGTTTGTCTGAAGTGGGTGATGTCCCGGGAAGTGAAGAATGCTCAATGCACCCTGGCCCTTCTTTGCCCTCTCTCCTTTCTCTGCTCATCTTCATGGGATAACCATCTCTCCCTGTCTGTCTCTGCCTATCGTTCGCTCCATCTCCTATGATGTAGAGGCAGGGGGTATCATTGAATAATTCAGAATTAGTATGAATTTTTAAAGCTTAAGTCTTTCTTTCTTTTTTTCCTGTGGAAACGTGCTGTGCGGGGAAAGGCCACCGAAGCTATTCCAGAGGAAGCCTTCTTAGCTAAATGCTCATTAGTATACTTTCATATTCTCTCTCCCCCCCCCCCCCCCCCCCCCCCTTTCTTTGTCATCTTTTAGCCATAACGCTCCACATTTCCCATTAAACCTGCTTCTGGGAATTTGTACCCCTTGGTTTCATCCGGCGGGGGGTTCTTTGTGCGGTGGGCTCCCGTAGCTCTGCTCCCCTATAATTTCCCAACAATCGGAAGTGAGCGATTCGGAGAACTGCGCAGTCATAACAAGAGAGCACACTAACCCAGTTTTAACCTCCGGTTTGGAGTCCGTGGGAGGGGGGGCAGTGTTTTCACTAGGAGGAGGTCATCGGCACCGGCCTCCTCCAGGTCCTCGCTCATGCAGTATTTATAGGATGTTTGCGGAGGCATTAGCAGGCACATAATTAGATTTTACCATTATCATTATGGCAGATATATACTCTGTATCTTGTCGTGCCCCCCAGCTCAGCCCTCCACGTGAACCCCTCATCAAGTCAATGGAAGATGTAAATGAAAACAGCTAAACCATCTTCAAACAGCTCCCAAATAAAGAGCTTGAGTGGGCAAATCCCCCTGAGAAATCCTTCCCCTCTCTGCTCCTTGCGTCCTCTCCTCCTGCCTTCTCTCCTTCCTCTTCCTCCGCCGGCCCCTCTTTTTTGCAATCGCTCCGGTCCCGTCTTCTCAGCCCTCATGTCGACCGCCTGCCTCACTCCTCATGTAGGGCATCACTGTTGGTGCTCTGGCCCTAAGTCCAGAGTTGTCTCCCCCACACAGCACTGTGCTGCCGCTGAAAGCCGCTCTAACTCAAACCAGCTCCCAGATCGTATCTGGCGACATTGGGGGAGGGGGGGAGGGAGCCCCGCGGTCTGAATGTGTTACAGTTTTTCACCATGAAATCTCACTTTGAAGAATAATAAGGCCCACTTCTGTTTCCCAGCAAATTCTGGCGGCTCTCTCCAAGGCCCACAGACGCCCCAGTCCTCGGGCAGCAGCTCCACAGCAGAGGCAGCAGGGGATCTGAAGCCCCCCACACCCGCGACCACCCCTCTGGGACAGGTCACACCGCTGCCCCCCAACAGGTACCTCGCACACATACTGCATGACTCTGCTGATAGTACTACTGCCACTACTGCTAGTATAAATACTGTAACTGCCTCCAGTACTGGGAGTAGTTTCTAATTTTGTATTATTCCTTTACTTTGTGTCCGTCAGCACCAATTGTTGTTCATGTATAATCAAGCATTGTCAGTTCATGTAGGGTATGAACCAGAATTATGAACGATGTTTGGAAAAAAAAACTATAGCACATTGATGCGGGTTAAAGTCATTAGCAAAGAACTCTATTTGCACCGTTATTTGCAGATACATAACCATTTTCCAAACAGTTAAATGTAATAGTCCCCCCGAAGAGGAAAAGCTTTGTTTATTGGGCGATTTAGATGAGATTGGAAAAAGAAGAGCGAAGTGTTATGTTTTCTTGCTCTTGATATGATGATTACAGTCTTTTACTTCTCAGTTAGACGTCCTTCATGTTGTTGGATGATTATAAATCATGACAGTTGTGTTTGCAAAGAGGAGACTGAGTTCTGTTGTTTAGTTTGTTGGCGATATTACGTACCATATTCCACTGTATTTATTTGACAACTAAAATGACTACTTACTTTGAAAAATCAAGGTTTTTTCAAACAAAGCTACATGAACATATTATAAAATATGATGCTTGGTTTAAGATTAAACTTCTTAACAACATAAAGATTTTATTAGACTCCTGCTGCTATTTCAATGATATCAGGTCAATTTACTTCTAACAAACAATTTTTTACTTCTGTAGAAGTAGTCCTGTGTGGTAGTACGACCACAACTACACCTGCTGCTACTTATGATATCACTAGCGCTCTTATACATAATATATGATGTATTTAATATCAAGATGACACAAACATCATTCAATCCAAAAATGACCAAATAATGATAATGATAAATAAAAGAATTGCATTTAAAATAAAGCTCCCTCATTCACAAGTCATTGTTGTCAGTGTGTCCAATCCCTGATCTGCACCACTCTCATACACTTCCTCCTCCTCCTTCTCGCCCCCCCCCCCCCCCCCCCCCCCCCCCCCCCCTTCTTCCTCACCTCTTCCAGGAGTAGTGTGAGTGTGCAGGACCCCTTCTCGGAGGTGAGTGACCCGGCCTTCCAGAAGCGTGCTGCCTCACTGCCCCCCTCAGCTCCTTACCAGCAGGGCCTCAGCATGCCTGACATGATGATGAGGATGCAGTACGACGCCAAGGACCCCTTCGCCGGGATGAGGAAGAGTGAGTGAGCCACACGCTGTGACAGCCACACACCAAGGCCCGGACCTGTTTCCACCAGTTTCGAAGGATTTTCTTTTTCTTTTTTACAAAACAAAATCAATTTCAGTCAACCGCTTTATATATTCAGACAAACGTGCACGTGGCCTGTAAACAAAGATATTGAAATTTGAAACGTCATCTTTAAACTTTATTTAAACTTACAAGACTCTTCGTCAAAATGACTCGTGTATCCCAAAGCCGTTGCTCTTCCGTCTGTCTCATTGGTTCTAATGCATTGTCTAGTCACCATGTCGTCTCAGATCAGGACAGATGTGTGCGTGCGTGTGTGTTTTGCCATTAGAACTATGAAAGCAGTTGAGAACCGTTTGTTACACCACACATCCCTCCATTGAAAACACACCAGCTCGTCTGATGTTGGTGTATCTTACCCTCCGTCTCATCCTAACTTTGTTCGTTCTTTTCATCCTCCTTGTTTTCAACCTTTCATCCTCTCCACCCCGCTGGGAAGCACCTGTTTTGACCAACTCATGCGGTTTAGTTTTCAGAACAAACGGCAGACTGTAGAAAGGAATGGCGGCTCCTCTGAAGGCTGAGGAGAATGGAGTCTGAATGAATAATATGGTGGCTGTTGGCTGCATAACAACAGTTCAACCGCTCAGAACAATAGGTTTAATCACGAAACGTGGTGAATATTCATAGAGCAATGCTGCCACCTGCTGGTTGGGAGAAGACATGGTTAGAGGAGCATGTTTAAGAACAGGATTAAGTCTCTGTTGCATGTTTCCTGAACTGTTTGTTTACCTTGTTAATACCTCTTGAAATAAATGTTTTCTTATCCATTTTGTTCATGGTGTTGATATTCTACCTTCTTCCTCCACAGTGGCAGGAGCTGACCCTTACATCCCCGGCCAGATGCCCGGTGGTGGTATGCAGGACATGTATGGTCGACCCCCATCTGCCCTGAGCATGAGCCAAAGGTCACAGTATCCGTACGGGCAGGGCTTCGACAGGAGGTAGGTACCACCAGAAGAGGGTGTCGGATATGTAGTAATCTAATCTGAGGCCTACTGTAGTGGTCTTATTAAAATGAACCTGCCCACGTGTTTACAACAGAAGTTATGTCAGCGATGTGTTGTCCGTAGCGTGAGGACTTCCCTGTTGTTTGATCCTCAGACCGGACCACGTGATGGGGATGGAGGGGAGCATGGGTCCCCCCGGGAGCCAGAACAACCTGGGGCCTTCCAACAGCGAAGGCAGCATGTACTCTCCCAGCAGATACCCTTCACAGCAGAGGTGCGTGTGTATGTTCGTTCATGTATGTTTGTATGTGTGTGTGTTAAGTTATATCAGACATCAGTGAGTGACATATTTCCTCTGCCTCCTCTCCTCTATGTCAGACACGACGGATACGGTCAGCAGTATCCCAGCATGCCATATGGGATGCATCCATCTGGGATGTACCCACAACAGCAGGTGAGAGAGAGCACTGCACCTGTAACTGTAAGATGGAAAAAGAGTCGCCCTTAAGCTGCTTTCAGACGTGCACTGAAGTCCGCACGTCTTGCTGAAATTTTTCCGCAGGGGCTGTATGTGTTTTCCAGGACTCCTCCTGCCAACCCCCTTTGTAAAGCTTCAGAGTGCGCCCATGTGAGAATGAGCGAGCGGGCGTGTTGATTCAAACAGCACGCTCTACCCAGACACCACAGAACCGTTACCGAAATGTTCCTGTTGGTGTGAACGCGTCCCATTCGGACAGTCTCCCCGCTGCCTTCGTCATATCTGAGCGGCAAACTCCAGGAAGTGTCCAGAACCAAATTTCCGGACATTTCCGGACACACGAGTTTGTGTCTGAAAGTGACTTCATGTATCGATGTCTAGGCGATCCATTGGTATGAGACAGCCCAGAGAAACACTCTGAGGTTAGACCAGTTTAGAGTAGATCATTTCCAGAGATAATGTATGAATAAATTAAAATTATTAAAATACAAAGTAATATTGTTCTTCTAACTAGGCTTTTTGGCCTGTTTCAAAAGCCCAGTTTAGGGGTCAATGCTGTATTTATTCTTTCTCATCTTGTTACTTTTTGTCTACTACTACATTGTGTTTAAAAATATTTATTATCATTTCTAGTACAGAAACACTATCACTTGCATTACTCGATCAGGTTCATAAACAGGCTTAAGCAAGGGTCCATTGGTCATGTGGTGAATGTTACTGATATGATCATGGTCTGGTAGTGTCTTTGTTAAGAATATATCTGATTAAATTGAGTGTTCAACTACAGTTTCAGAAACAAACACAACAACAGCTAAGTTAAATTCTTGGTTGAGAACTCCTCTCTGCCGCTCGCTGCTCGAGGTGCACGCTGGTAGTTGTTGACATTTCGGGGCCTCGCACAGTGACTCTACCTGCTGATGTTCTGCTGCTGGTGCTGCTGCTGCTGTTTTCACCTTAACTCATCTCAGTTCAGTCAAAGGAAGTTCAAAGCACAGATAACAACAAAAACACACAGTAAATAAAAGAAAAAGAAAAACATAAAGTAAAGAATAACATTTCATCTGTAAGATTTAAAAAAAAAAAGAATGGGTTGAGCTGAGTGTGTGGAACTGGGATAAAAGGATTTTGGGCGGGAATGATAAGACACTTATAGTCTTTCATTTTCTGTTATTTATTGTGGAGGTCTGACAACTGGATCTGTTAAAAAACAAAACAGAAAATATCATCCAGACGGCTTTGTCTACACAGTATATAATAATGATAGCTAGATATTAAATTACAGATTTTTTTATCAACACTGTTCTATAGATGTATTGCTTTCGTTACATATTATAAATAATGTGACTATAGCTAAAAAAGAATGAAATTATAAGACTGAATCTACCAGATCTGTGATTGTCAAACTACAGAAAACAAACATAACTATCTAAACCTTTTGCTTCAGCAGGGCTATAAGCGGCCCATGGACGGAATGTACGGCCCCCCACCGAAGAGACACGAGAGCGACATGTATGCCATGCAGTACGCCAACCAGCAGCCGGACGTGTACAACCACTACAGTGGAGGGTACTCGGGCCCTGAGCACAGAGCCTTACAGGGACAGTTCCCCTACCCCTACCCCCGCGACCGCATGGGCCCCTCAGGACAGAGCCAGCACAGTTTGATGGGTGGGGGGCCCACTCCGAACCACGCTGCCGATGGGCCCAACATGTGGCCATCCAGGACAGACATCGGCTATCCCTACCCCAACCGGCAGGGGCCGGCTCAGATGCCGCCTTACGGCTCGATTGGTCGGGATGACATGGACGTGCGGCCCGGGCAGGAGCAGTGGCACCGTCAGTCCTACATGTCATCGTCAGGGGGCATGACTCCCCTGTCGTCACGCCAGCCCTCATCTTACTCCAACTCCCCCTCCATGGCCAACCACCTGCCCAGAGCACCCAGCCCGGGGGCCTTCCAGCGCTCCCTGGACTCTCGGATGTCACCCAGCAAGGTGCCGTTCATGTCACCCATGAAGATGCATAAGCCCAGCATGGCCATGATGGGCTCCCAGGGCAGTGGATCCCTGGGTCAGTTTCCTCCCAACCTGAGGAGGGACCTCAACTACCCGCCAGGATCTGTTGAGGCCACCATGCCCGTCCTCAAGCCCCGTCGGAAGCTCATCTCCAAGGACACTGGTGAGTTGGGTGTCCCATTTTTAAGTGTATTTACCGCAGTATTCTCATGTTCCAAAAAACACTGTAGATGAGCAGCACAATGTGAAGTGAATTTTAAGACAGGACTAAAACATCCCATCATTTTAATCCCAGGAACGCCCGAGGCGTGGCGCGTCATGATGTCTCTGAAGTCCGGCCTGCTGGCAGAGAGCACGTGGGCTCTAGACACCATCAACATCCTGCTGTATGACGACAGCACTGTGGCCTCCTTCAACCTCGCGCAGGTAGGAACCAATTTGATGGCCACACCTCACTGCAGACTGAAAGAGGAGATTCATTTAGCCCTCTGGGGCAGGCTGTGACTGTGTGTGTGTTGTCTTTGAGCTTCAATACATTAGATCACAGATCCTGGGTATGGCATTCAACAACACCTATCTAATTTCCTTCTGCTTAAATTGACACCGATGATGTTTTGTCTTTGTCTGACCAGTTGCCTGGATTCCTCGAGCTCGTCGTGGAGTACTTCCGCCGCTGTCTGATCGAGATCTTTGGCATCCTGGAAGAGTTTGAGGTGGGGACTGTAGCTCACAAAAGCCTTTTGGATCCTCCCTCCAACCAGAAAGAAGAAGAACCCATCCATGACCAGGAAACAGACTCTGCTGTGCCACCTGAATCAGAATCAGCCTCGGGTGTGGAGACGCAAGTGGAGCAGACGGGAGGCGCCGCGGAGGAAGCTCCGCGGGTTGCTGCAGAGTCAGAATCGGCTGTGGTGAACGGCGAAAAGGAGGAGTGTGCGGCAGGTGGAAAGAAGGAGGACAAGAACAAAGAAGATGAAGACAGGGAGGAGAAAGAAGGAGAGGAGAGTAAAAATGGAGCGGTGAGTAAAAAGGAGTCCGTGGACCAGCCGGTGGCGGAGCTAGAACCGAAACCTCAACAAGCCAGCAAATACGATAAGCTCCCAATCAAGATCGTCCAAAAGGAGGACCTGATAGAAGACATGACAGAGCGCTTAGGTTACGTCACTGAGTTCACCAGCGGGCTGCTCCACTGGCAGGCCGGTGGGGGCGATTCCACTTCACACATCCAGACACACTTTGAGCCCCGGACTGCACCACCTGCCAGGGCGGATGAGAAGATAAGGAACGAGAGCAGGCAGGAGAACACGGCGGAGGACGGAAAGAAACAGGCACCGAAACATATCACTGCAACCATTGACGATGTTTTGTGTGCTCGGGTTGACGCCCTCTCTTACGCCCACCCTGCACGCTCCTTGCCATCCTACCCCTTCCGGGTGCACCCGGATGGGGAGAAGGACCACATCACCCTGCTGGAGGACGAGCCCCGCTGCCTGGACGAGGCTCCGCTCTCCACGTTATCCGGCTGGCAGGACTCGCTGTCCAAGCGGTGCCTCTGTGTCTCCAACATTGTCCGGAGCCTGTCCTTCATCCCGGGCAACGACTCGGATATGTCGCGCCACCCTGCTCTGGTCCTTCTCCTGGGCAGGCTGCTCCTGCTGCACCACCAGCACCCAGAGAGGAACAGGTCGCCCCCTGGCTACCAGAGGGACGAACAGCGGCAGCAGGGCCTGTCGAGTAGCAAAGAGGAGTGGTGGTGGGAGTGTCTGAGTCTGCTCAGGGAGAATGCCATGGTCACGATGGCCAACATCTCTGGACAGCTGGACCTCTCCACCTATTCGGACACTATCTGCCTCCCTGTCCTGGATGGCCTCCTCCACTGGATGGTGTGCCCCTCAGCAGAGGCCCAGGACCCCTTCCCATCAGCAGCACCCCACTCCCTGCTCACACCTCAGAGGTTGGTGCTGGAGTGCCTCTGCAAGCTGAGCATCCAGGACGGCAACGTTGACCTCCTGCTTGCCACGCCGCCTTTCAGCCGACAGGAGAAACTGTTCACCGTCCTGGTCCGTTACGTGGGTCAAAGGAAGGCCCAGGTGTACAGGGAAATGGCTGTGGCCGTCCTCTCCCACCTGGCACAGGGAGACCCCACAGCGGCACGTGCCATAGCCATGCAGAAGGGCAGCGTGGGTAATTTGGTAGGTTTCCTGGAGGACGGTGTTAGCATGGCGCAGTACCAGCAGAACCCTCACAGCCTACTGCACATGGGACATCCCCCCATGGACCCGCCGAGCATAAACATGATGTGCAGAGCAGCCAAAGGCCTTCTGGCCATGGCCAAGGTGGAGGAGAACAAAACAGAGTTCGTGCTGTACGAGAGCAGATTACTAGACATCTCCATTTCTTCTGTGCTCAGCGCGGGAGTGGTGGACATCATTTGCCAAGTCCTCTTTCACCTAGGGAAATTATGACAGGAGGAGAGGCGGGACTTGCGCGGCCGACCCTGAGGTGAACGAGATATTTCCATGTTTTTTTTCTATTTTTATTTATCAAAATGACAGAAAATGTTTGTTTTGTTGTTGTTTTTTTTAAAAGGAGTATCGACATTGACAAAATATATATGTACAGCTTCTGGGCCCTGTTTGAAAAGATAGTGGGTTTCGGGATTTGAAAGCTCAGTTTAATACAAATATTTAATATCTGCTGGTGTTGGATCGCTGCGTTGAACATTTTGTTTTGCATTTTGTGTTTGTTTGTTTACTTTTTTCAGCCAAAGCTGCCACCAGATCTTGGTGCTGAATTACATGGTTCCGTTTGAGTCGACGAGTCATCGATGATGTTTTTCAGTTTTATAAATGCTAATATACTCATCAACATTTTGTTAACGGAGAGTATTTATTTAAAATGTGACACTGTACAGTAGTTTGAACTTTTTTGCCAACAGCTGCGGGGGAAGAAATGCTGACCTTTTTAAAATTGAAATGTATACGTCTCCATCGCTGGAAGATAAATTGTGCAATAGGACCAGAGCGAGTTGTCCATTTTTCGAGAAGCAGTGGGGAAACATAAATCTGCAAAAGACACCTGCAGTGCGCGCTGTAGGCCACGGGGGGGCAGCATTGCACCAGCCAATCAACACGAGAGAAGAGCATCTGTCAGAGGAAGTGTCTAGTTTATCAGTCACGGCCTCAACAACTGTCACAGATGAACTTTGTGTTTCCTAAGCACTTGTGTCATGTCTGTACTTTTTCATCACCGTGTATATAAACCGTTGTACAATGGACGCACACGATTCTTTCAGTCTCTATCAAGCATAGCAAGAGATGGGACTTTCTGACTATTATAACAAATGCTTTTATTGTTGGTAAAAATTTGTTATTGTTACTATACATATTTTGTTAATGGGGTCAAATATTCTGAACATGGCAGATGTAACTGAAGTTTCAATGTAAAAAAAAAAAAAATCCTGTATTCATTGTATTATAGCTGAGAAAACAATCGCTTTGGTAAATCAAACGTGGAAGTGCCAGGGTGCGGGGATATCTGGGCGAGGTCACACGGGAAAACCTGAACACATTTCTGTTTGTTACTGTCCTCCATCCATGTCAATGGGCATATTTTTGAATCTAGATAATGCTCGGAAAAGAAACGTCTGAAAAGATCCTTCAAAATGTCCTGAAAGCTCATTGTAAAAAAAAAATTGCCTTTTTTTCGTATGACTCCATGTCTCTCTTTTATTCAGTATACACATTTATACTCTGTGCTGCACATGTCACAAAAATAAATGTACGATGAACATCGTTAAACACCGGAGACGTTGCATTATGTCCAGACAATCTTAGGCCAATAAAACAGACATCAACTGCTTACATGGCCCGACTTTTATTGATTTCACTCAAAACAGGAGCGCTCGGAGAGCGCAGACCTCTGTTACTGAGAACCCCAAACTGCCCCTGACGGCTGTGTGTGAATGAGTTGCACGACTGATAGACAAATGAATGTGTGTGTGTGAATGTCAACTGCACTGTGAGCTCTTTGAGTGGTTGATAAGACTATAAAAGCGCTATATAATTGCAGTCCATTTACCATTTACCACATCTTTAAAAAGAAATAAAAAATCTTTATGAGTTTACTTTATGAGTAATCCTGCAAACAAACCAATCACATAACCTCTTTGGCAGAGGAAATAAATTGCCCACAGTCACAGACCTTCCTCTTTCTCAATTGTACAATGACTTGTACAAAAATTCTGAAACACCAGACACACACTTGATACGAGGACCTGGCTGATTTCTGCCTGATCACAGTATTTGAATACTGAGTGTGAATATTTCACTGCACAGATAAAGATGGTTGCTTTGTCCGCTGTCACTTCAGAGGGTCTCCTCATATCTACCATCCACGAATCTCACATTTGAATTACATCTCTGATGCGTACTACGACATCATATTCATCATTTTTCTTTAAGGCGTTGATCACGCCTGCAGGTGAAACCCTGAGGACACGGACTCGTGGAGATGCAGACCGAGCCGTGTGTGAGGAAATACAAAAAAAAGAGAACTTGCAGTAACTCTATGACCAGAGTGTGTTGTCACACTCTGACAAAAAGGGTTAGACACGAAGTTTGATGAGTGACGGAGGAAACTATTTTACAGAGCTTACATGTGTTTCCACTTTCACTGCGTCTTGGACCCACTCACTCCAAAAACCACCCTGTCAGATTGATGATGAAGTGGCCGCAGCCTCTTTTGACTTTATGATGGAACGCCATGACAACCCTGGTGATAGCCATAGGTTCATCCCAAAAGCCTGGTTTAAACTCCAAAGTAAGGCCATTGAGTGTGGCTGACAGGGGCCCGACGTACAGCTCATATGAATGGTACAGAATCTAAAAGGGATGTAAATATGAATTGGTGAATTAATTTATTGCTCACATGATACTGCTGCATTAAGGGTGTGCTCGTCTTTCACTACAGTTTCTCGTGGGCTCTTTATGATTTCCTCATTTACAAAGAGGTCGGTGATCTTTCCACCCCCTGTTCTCTGCGTGTGGCGAGATCAACATCCGTCCTCCTCACGTATTCACACCACCTTCGCCCCCACAATCTCCCAAGTCCATGAGAAATCTAGCGAGTGACGTTTCTTCAAACACACACACCATATCCCCAGAGAGCGTTCACTAGGCTTGATGTCACAGAATTGTTTTCTGCTAAGTTTGTTTCTCCTTTTTGGTCATAGCACATCATGCAGAATTATGCAATATTGCATTGATTATTTGTTAATTATAATTTTAAAACATGCTTTATCGGCATGGAGTTGTGTGTTATTGTGTTTAGTGTATTTTAAGTGTGTAAGATTTCCTTTTATTTGTTTGTTTGTCCAAAGTGAAATCTCCTCAGTTCCCTGTATTGTGCATTGTTCCTCTGTCACTGTCTTAATTTCACAATATGTTACAAATCTCAATGTTTTATTAATAGGCTGGGGTATAGAGTCAGGACCCGGGATATAGGGCACAGCCGGGATTCAAAGATTTAGCCTAATGCAGATGCATGGGAAAATACATTGAAAGCACATTTACATACATATACAATAGAAATTCAGTAACAGATTGAATTGTTAAAAATCAACACACATTCTTCTACAGAATTGCTATGGATCGCTGCAGCACACAAACAGAATGCACCTCATAAAATGAATTATACTATGCTCATCAGCTTTTTTGCAATTTTACATTTGCAATATATAATTATTATTTTGCTGGCCCGCATCCCTCCCATAATTGTCACGTTGTAATAACTTCATCATTTAGTAAATCAATAACATTCACCTGTGCTTAAAAGTGGAAAATTTGATACTTCAACATTTTAACATCTCTCTCACATCTCTCTGGGAGCGTTTCAAATTTTGATTTACGTTGATTCAAAGTCGAGTCCCATGACTAGATTATATGTAGCCTCCAACGACTGCTCCTCTTTTGAGAACTGTTAGTTGCACTACAAATCTCTAGTTGGAGAGTTTTCTCAATATCAAATCAAAGATAATAATGTTATGATAAATGGGTAGCACACTGTGATATTCACTTAACAAATAGTTCTTAGAATTGAAAATCCAGTCTCTGGGCTCGGGCTCATGGGTCCCTCATTTGATGATTTTTTATCAATGGTGTCTTTATTAATTATAAAGCCACCATTGCTTACAATCCTGTCTTTTTTTTATCAGAGGTTACTGTGGATCATTCTGAGTTCAACAGCGGCAGTGTATCGTCATCACTCTCCTACCTCTCGGTTTGTTTTTCCCAGAATTGTTACTTGGTCTTTAGTTGGAATTTGACGTCTTTCTCATTTGCCAGAGGAAATTTGGTCATAATATTGAGTCCTATTTTGGGGCTGACACTAATAGAAGCATTCCTGAGGTTGACAACACAGGCAATAAACAGTCTCATCACAGGATGTGTTTCAAAGAGGGATTCTTAGCAGAGTTGCTTGGCTGCAGAGAGGCACTATCAGTCATTTTCATCTCATTAAAATCTTCCTGACACCTTGAAATGAATTGCATCATGCCAGAGAGGTGGTTGACAGTTTGACTGACTCTTAACTAATGTTTTCTGTGGAGAGAGAGGAAATGATTCAAATGCTTTTGGGTACGTCTTGGCATCTTTACATTTGTGCACCTGCACGTTCTAAAGATAAACTTAGGCCCACGTAACCCCCGAGTGTTTTCAATTTCCAGCCTGTCATTTAGAGTTCGGAGGGAAAGTGGGCTGCTGTACATTTCTGGTGATGGAGGATGTGTTTCACGTAGGCAGCCGACCGCAGGAGAAAAGCCGCCCACACTCCTGTGCCTCTGAGAAGCTGAGTCATCGAGCTCTGACAGGATGGATGTGGTGGCTGAGAAGAAGCGGCCAGGCTCTCCTTGGCTACTGCTGGCCTGGGCACCTCGCCCTGCTGCCTCACCCCTCCAACGTAGGTAGATGAATGAGTGGTGGGTAAAAACAACAAAAGAGATTGTGCTGACCTTACCGGTGGTGTGATACAATACTTGTGTGGTAGCGGTGGTGTGAGCTGCGTGTCTTCCAAATCCGATCGCGTGCATCATAATTGTGGGCCATAGAAACAACATCGGCCTCTTGATGAGGTTTTAATCCTGCTACGTTCTTTCGCCCTGTACAGCTCTCTAAACAAAAAAACAATATTTGCCTGGATGAGGCCTTGGCAGGATGTGACTCAGGCCCGTGCTGTTCTTGGATTCGGACTCAAAGGCCCTATCATGTCCACCCAATTCCCAACACAAACACGGCCCGGGCCAGATGTCAGCACACTATTTAGTGAGTGCCATAGTTAAGGAATTAGTCTGGAGGGCTTACAAATCATTAGCCGCCTTTGAAAACATCTGCGGCTTTCCAACGGATTAAGTGAAACATGTGCCACACGATAGCTTCACATGCCCAGTGGTGGCAGCCAATCATGCTCCTGGCCAGACACAGCTTGAACTGGGAGCTTACAGTATATAGATATACACCTAGAAATGCTATACCACTGACCAGCAAGGTGAAGGAGGTAATGTAAGATAAGATAAAAATGATCCTTAATTTGGGTGTTACAGCAGCAAAGTGGATAGCAGAATATAAAAAATCAACTGACATGTACAAAAATATAATCTAAATACTATATACAGAGCAGTAACAATAATTGCGCATGGAGAATAAGTAGCACTGTGTGTGTGTGTGTGAGTGTGTGTGTGTGTGTGTGTGTTCTACTGAGAGCAGTCTCACAGCAGCAGAAGGAAGGACCTGCGATACTGCTCCTTCACACACTTGGGGTGAAGCAGCCAACCGCTGAGGGAGCTCTCCACCTCCCACCGCTTCCCACTGTGTCCAGGGGGCATCCCAAGGACAGAGCTGGCCTTCCGGATCAGTTTGTCAAGTCTCTTCCTGTCAGCATGCTGCTGCTCCAGCAGACCACTCCAAAGAAGATGGCTGATGCAACCACGGTGTCGAAGAAGATCCTCGAGAGCGGCCCCTGCACTCCTGAGGACCTGAGTCTTCTGAGCCGGTGTAGTCACTTCTGGCCTTCCTTGTACAGTGCATTGGTAAACAAAGTCCTGGGTCAGTTCTCTGTACTCCGTGTCATCGTCATCTGTGATGATGATGGCAGAGTCGTCAGAGAACTTCTATAGATTGCAATTGACTGTGCTACACATGAAGTCTGCAACATGAACGGATCCAAGACTGTTCCCTGTGGCGCTCCTGTGCTGCAGACCACTGCGTCAGAAACACAGCCCCCTGTCTTCACATACTGTGGGTGGTTGGTGAGGTGGTCAATAAACCAGGATGTGACTGAGGTGGTGACCCACTCCTGTGTGCTCAAGCTTGTCCCCCAGGTGCGCAGGCCGGGTGGTGTTGAAGGCACTGGAGAAACCAAAGAACATGATTCTCACAGTGCTTCCAGGCTTTTCCAGGTGTGTCAGATGAGCGATCCTCCATTTCCAGCTTGACCTGAACTCTTGCTTCCTACACTTATCCTAGAACAAATGCATTGGCAGAACATAAAACTACAGTCAGAAAATAAACGTCTCTTTCTCTTTGCGTGGGCCTGAACAATCAAGTCCTCTCATGTAACATGAATTAGCCAGACTTCTTTTCAGAGAAAGTGGATAATTGTGCGTCTGTGGGAGTGAGAGCTGAACCACTCATAGCAGGATGAGGGGGGGTGTGCTCGTGCATGTGTGTGTATGTGCCCGAGTAGGTGTTAAGAGGAGGACAGATGACAAAGGAACAGTGGGCCGATGACGCAATCATCTCTACTCATTGAGCTGAACGGAAAATTGCATCATCGAAGAACTGTATTTGGCATGTACGAGGCAGCGTCACTGCGTGTCTGTTTTTAGTAGAAACACAGTTAATATGACACACAGTGCCCCCATTTATTGAACGATTTACTGTCAACAGCATTTGTTTTCGTCAGTCTTCCTGAATCATATTGATTCATTCAAATACTTGACCTCACTGTGAAGTCTGTGTTTCGGGACATTGTACGCATAAATATTCAACAGTACCCATATGTAAAGGCATTAGTTTAAAGCCCCAGTGTGTAATTTTTGTGCTTTTCTGGAGGGTAAAGTTGCAAACCACAACAGGGGACACTTTATGGTGGAGCACCACTAATTCCAATTTCCAGTTCCTGCAGCGCTGGAAATTCAAAGCGAATGCAACGTGTTCTGGACCGTTTTCTGCAACCATATTTAATGATGCGTTCCATGATACCTCGGAATTCGGACCCCCGAAGTCGGCGCGGTGACTTTTTTCCCATCCTACCGAGTCACAGTGGAACCGGAACGCAGCACAACGCGACGTAGCAAACATGGAGACTTACGCTGAGGTCGGGTCCCACTAATGTGACTATATTTTACTCATTCAAAATTGAAGAAAAAAAACATTGGTTCTTTGTTGCAGGTGATTATACATATATAGACACATAATTATGGACAATATATTCAATTTCTGTGAAAACGTTCTTCTTAATATTACACACCTTAGCTTTAACCCTTTAAATGAAGAATTTTTCTGGAATCATTAACACAAAAAAAAAAATCCCTAGTATCTAGCCCCTATGCCGGATTCAGATTCAGGTGTGAAGGTGGGGTGTCATCCCGGGACCCAAACGGACGCCTTCGGGGCCGTGGACCAGAGGTTGAGAAACGCCCGTCCGGCCGCGGCCGAGGGGGAGGAGCCGGGGGAGGCTCCGCTCCCGTGTTGATGTTTGCTCTTAGTGAGGGTGGCGGCGGCGGCGGCAGTGTGTGCGGAGGGGACCCGACGTGACGGGCTGTCGACTGGCCTTGCCTGCACGCCTCTTGAGGGAATGCAACTTTTTTTTTTGGACAAAAACGTGGCGGAATGATGCAGATTTTTGAGGATTGTTCGCCGATCGCTGCCGCGAGACAGTCGGGCGCGGGGCTGTAGGGCTGCGCGTCGTGCACAGACACTCGCAGTGTGTGTGTGTGTGCGCGCGCGTGTGTGTGTGTGTGTCAGGATGCCGGGGCTCGTCTGAGAAGCCCCCCGCCGTGTGGTATTTCTCTGGATTCCCCTTCCCCCCCCCCCCTTTTCTTTTTTCAAGAAAAATCAAGTCCTTCCTTCGGCGACGAGCGGCCAGTTTCAGAAAGCGCGACCTTTCACCATTTCAACTTCCAAGAGATGGTGTTCTCCGCTTTGTCCTCGGCTCGCAGCACACCCGGGTAACGGAGGGAGCGAGCTACGCGACGACACCCCGACACCGACGAGCGGCGTCGCCCTCCCTCGGTAAGACCGTGCTTCGGCTACGGCTACGGCTGTCGCCTCGGCGGGCGGAGCAGCCTCGACAGGCGGCTGCCCGCGGCTGCCGGGGCGCACATTCACAACCGTCGTTTTTTCACCTCCTCCGGAGCGGCGCGACAGCACGAGTCTCCGGCCGTGTAGTCGTTTCCCCGGGGGTGGGCGAGCTAGCCCCCTCAGTTACACAAGTTGCCCCAACCGCGCGGATGTTGACCTCGCCGGCCGACTCGCTAGCCCGCGTTAGCCCCAGTGAAGATGCCCCTACATGCTAGGCGTGCTAGCTAACAGAGGCTGCTGTTTCAAACGCGACGCTGCCGGTGAAGTTGTCCGCCAAGTTGAGCTAACGCTCGATTAGCCTCAACCTGCGGCGCTGCCGTCACCCGAGGCTAAACCGCTCCTCGGAGGACCTCGCGAATGTGACGTCACCACCGGCTGGACGCCGCGGCGCGAGCCTTTTGACACTTTCCACAAACTTTGTTTCCGCCCATCGCCGACACACTTTGCACTCCGTCACACGCGTTGTGTCTGAAACCAGGTCGTGAACTTGTCCTGAGTGTGCTTCTGAACTGACGCGGTTTGTTTTTCCTTCACAGAAGCCCCCCCCCAGGCCCCCAGGCCCCCAGGCCCCGGGATTTATTATTATAACTCAGCCGTGGAGATTTGACGTCGGCTATTGATGCATCTCGGGGTCTCTGAGTCCATGAGAGAGTGCGAGTACAGCCAGATCAGCACTCGCAGCTCCACGCCGATGGAGACCCCCTACAAGAAGAGGGCCCCGAAGAAGAGGAAGTGGCGGTCGTTCCCCGGGCGGAACAAGTTCTACTGCAATGGCAGGATCATGATGGCCAAGCAGACGGGGGTCTTCTACCTCACCCTCGTCCTCATCCTCGTGACCTGCGGACTGTTCTTCACCTTCGAGTGAGTATTGACTGGAGCCCGCTGCCACAGTGGATTCAGGATTTCATTTCATGGGCTCAGCTGTCAGAGAGAGAGAGAGAGAGAGAGAAAGTTTTAGATGTGGGTCACCTCTGCCACTGACATCATGGGGAGTGGGTGTATTTCCTGTGATCTCCTCAGGGACGTGTCAACAATTTGACATTGCTGGTTTTTTAGGAAGTATTGAAAAAGAGAATTTTGTCAAAGCGGTTTTGTGTCTCGCCAGGGGCTGTCGTCGCCGGAAAACAGCTCTGCGGTTTCGAAAAGGTGCAGGTTTCCTGTCCTGCTCTGTTTACTGGTTGCATGTGCCTCTGCGTGACGCGTAAGGGTGCCGGTAGCAGTCTGTGCTGACTGAGATGTCCTTGAGCAAAGAGGTGGATCCTGACCAACTCTAGCTGATCCATTTGTGATGTTTCTACTGTCAATTTCTACTTGACAGGGTGCTCGCACACCTCGGACCGTGTTATCGTTTGGCCTCACGTTCTTCCAGATAACCTGCTGTCCCACCGTAGGTCCCGTGTTTGCCAACTTGCGCTACCTCAATCCGAGTCCCTCTGTTCCCCAAGCAGCCGTCTGTCCCTCTCCTTCTAGTCGAACAACCTGTAACCAATCGACAGCGCGTTCCTCTCCACGCCGTCTCATCCGGCCTATCGTCTGCACGATACAGCACATAGACCCTTGCCTAAAGGCCGCAAGCACTGGAGTTCACTATCTCTCCTTTTCCCGAGTAATCACTATGACATGTTTCACCTCAGAAAAGCCCATCCATGCCAGATAAGAATCCTGCTTCATCATGGAATATGTTGCTCAATCGGACAGTCTTTATCAGGGTAAAGTGCCTCGGAGCCAGAGGGAGCTTAACGGGCAAAACATGTGTAGTGGTTGATGGCTGCTGTTCTGTATCTGCACTGTAAAGATTGTCCGTGTTAATGACGCACACACACTCTCTCTCTCTCTCTCACACACGCACACACTGGAAACTTTATCAGGTACATACGTGCAATCTACTGCAATCCAATACAACAGCTCTGCCATGAGTTTGACTTTTTAAAAGGCTGAATATTTCTGCTTTATGTTAATTAATAAGGTTGTAATTAGTGACAGTGTTATTGTACTGGACTGCAAATGTTTCTAATATCCTGCCCCCGCTCAATGGAGATGGCACGGAAAAAATATTCTCAAACAGCTTCCAATGTGATACAGTTCGGTACAACAACACCACCTGATGTTTCCAAATTTAAAATTCATGGCAACTTGGTACAAGTACTTTACACTTGCAAATACAGTTGACATCCCTTTTTTTACTCACATTTCATAGACCAAGTGTTTCACTGATTAATTGTAAAATAACTAGCAGGGAAGTATAAATGAAAATAACTTTTTGCTCAAACTCTCATCGTTGGCCAAAATCTGTTTAGCAGTCAATTTCATGAGTGAAAATCATTGATATGTCCCATTCCACACCATTGCCAGTTACTTATTTTTTTCTTGGACGCCTTGATATTGAAGTCCAGGTGCAGTTCTTCACATTTATCAGCAGTGACCCCTGACCACTTCATCTTTCAATACGTTGTCACCTCAGCAGAGATACAGACGTAACCCATGACCAAAGGGCAGACTGCTAGTGACAGGGCATAGCAGCCCTAGACCCCCAACCCTCTTTATAATGGGAACAGTTGATAAAATTACTGACGAGAAACATATTTTGCAGTGTCAATTTGAATTCGGGATGTTCCTCAGCACCCACATGGAGGAGGCCAGATGCTTCCTGACAATACTTCCCCCACTCAGATAGCCTCATTTCCTGCTCTGTGACCAATCGATGAAGCTGGGCCTGTTGCAATGTCCTCCGTTTGTTGTGACTGTAGGGGACATGTTTTTTCTAACCCCACTCGGCAGTTGTCAGCATAGTTGAGGCGCTCCTCCTTCAGTTTGAAGGGCTTCTTCTGTCATCTGAATTGCCCATATATCCCGTTGTGGTTGTTGAATTAGCCCGCGGTACGATCCCACCTGGTCTGTATCTGTCCAGAATGAGCCGACAGATGGCGGGTGCTCAGGGATGGAGACATGCACAGAGCATTCAGAAGAGAACTTGCAACATCTCCATATTTCTTGCTGCTTGTTTTCTTTGTCTCTGTCTAAGGGGTGCTCAGCCATGCACAATAAACCCTGTTAGTGACCGGCAGACTTTGGTCTGTTTATTATTCTGTTGCCGGCTCCCTCCAGACGGCCATGTGCGCTGCTTTTGCACATGTTGCCATCTCTCCCTTTCGCCTCGTAAAAGTTCACCCGGGCAGATGTTTGAGGTGGTGTTATGTTACGCCATTTTTTAAAATGTGAGGATTGATCTCAAGAACTACAGATTTGGCCAGAGAGGACACTAAACACTTTGGTTTTAGTATTATTTTGATGTGGACAAAACTGTAAGATGTAATGTACTAGTCCATTAGGACTGGACTGTGAGATTAAGCAATGAATTGTGTCTACATGTGTGTTGCTGTTTATTATTGAAGGACCTGTAATTAAATGGCTGCATTTATGTAGCACGTTTTGATAGGTTATGGGTTATAGGTTTGATACTATGTTAATGACAAAGTGTTGATTGATTAATTGAGTATATAATTTGATTGATCAAGAATATATTATAGATAATCTACACACAATGCTTCAATAGGAGTACATGCTGGGGTTTCCAGTGGCTGGATTAGTCTCATTTCCATACATTTGGGTTAACGGCTGAAATTTTACTGTGAGCGACTGTAAACTGTTGTATGTTTTCCATAGAGCAGGAAGTGTACAGAATGGTTATCACCCTGATAACATGCTGGATGTTTGAGTTCACCCAAACTGTGCTTGCCCCCCTCTTTTGCCATTCTTTCCTGCAGTAGTATTTCTTGCAAAACTGGATGATAGAATTGCTTTGTACATTGCATGTACAGATAATTTGTTACATTGTGGAAATGCATATATTTTTCAATTTGTGGAGCTCGTTGGGAGCAGTACGGTGTGGTGGACTGTGTGCTGCCTGTCCAACTTCATTCAGGGAGAAAATCTTCTTGCTCTCCTCCTTTGGAGATAATTTTTCCATTCTCACCACCAGATGATCCGGGTAGGTCGTGTTTTAGAAGTTGCAAGAAATTGTAAGATAATGGAACAATGCAGCTTGATATTAAGTTGACATAGTCGTGTTTGTCCGCAGGCTTAATGAAGTGGCCTTTAAAGAACACTGTAAGTGGACGAGTGGACCCAGGTCAAGGTCCTATTTTCTTGTGAATAGAAAGAAAGCCCTGTAACCCATTGGAGGCCTGCTTCATTCAGAGGATGCAACAGCTGTCAAAACCCCTCTCAAACATACCACCTTGTGTCTCTCCCGCTGATGACACAGTTGAAACCAGTGGAATTGTGACCTCAAGAAAATATCAAGTTGGCAAAGTATTGCGAAAGAGTCTTTGTCCTCATTTTAACAGTTGCACCCATGGTAGACAAAAGCATTCACAGAGAAAACCTTCCTCTTAAGCTAAGCTGTCAATATATTTAAGATTTGAAGTAAAATGCATGTCTGATTTAGTGTCATTGGCTTACATTTTATTTAATACATAAGTACAACATAAAAGCATAAAATACTCTGATTTACTAAAGTGCATTCCGTTTTCAGTCAGGTAAACAAGGACAATGAATGCCACACTAGGCTGTTTATTTTTATTTTTTTAAGATATTTTTTGGGGCTTTTTAAGCCTTCATTGTTTAGACAGCATGTAGTGTGAAAAGGGGAGAGAGAATGGAGAAGAAGTGCTACAAAGAACCAGGTTCTAATCCGAACCCGTGGCCGCTGCAGGAGAACTCGAGCCTCAGTGCGTGGGACGCCAGCTCAGAAGTAGGTCATTTTAGAAGTGAGTATGTTTTGGATGTGAATTTAATTCCTCACAGGACATTCTGTCAGAGACGTGGTTGCCAACGCTGTCTGTCTCGCTGTAGAAGCCGAAAGCTGATCTGTCACTCACTGAAACCAGGAATCATGACCAGCTGGTCTGCTTTTTGCCACGGTCCATTGCTACAGTGTTGGGAATTTCCACCATATCGTTGTTTAATACCGTTACTGTTCAAGAAAAAGACTAAAGGTATTTTTACATTTCTAAACTGCGGCTGCTTGTTAACAGTTTTTAAAGGAATTTGTTATTTATTCCTTGATTTAGTTCTGTATTTAAGTCTGTTTTATTCTGTTACCTTACTGTTTAAAACTCTAAAGGTTTTTTTTTTCTCATAAACTGTGGCAGCTATAAATTCTATAACATTCATTCTCTGTATGTATCTTTTTTTCCAAAAGGTTTAAATTGAGCCACACAAGTAATCGTCACTTCCATACAGGGTTAGTAGCATACCACTGTTAAAATACCTTTTTTTTTTATGCGCTGGTATCGGATCTGTTTTCGGTATCGGCTGATATGCGAAGTCCAGGTATCGCAATACATTTTTTCCAAAATAAAAGTAGCAAGCGAAAAATATAGTAAATTTGTGGGCAAGTCTTACCTACAGGAATTTGTTACCCTGATTTTGGCGGGGTGCAGTTTGAGAGTCAAAAACAGCCATCACACGTGCACGACCCCCCCGAAAATTTCTACCCAGAGGAGGTGTGTGTGAGAATCTTCAATTTCATTTGTATAGTGCCAAATCACAATTTGCATTATCTCACGTCTCATGCATTATCCAGGCAGTTGTTCTGGACATCGAATGGACTTTACCTTGCCAGCTCCCTAGTGCAAAGTCTGTCTAATGTCCGATTTGACTAATGTGCAAACAGATAAAGGCGATTCCATAACAGTTTCCAACTCTCTCCCAAATTTTGCACATTGACCTTACACTGTCCAGCCGTATAGTAGGTTTTGATCTAGTCTCGTTTGTGGTGTGATTCCTACCCCTGACTAGCTCCAAGCTTTCAACTGACCCAGGACCCTCAGTTTGTCACACGGCTTTCCTGTGCCTGCACATCCCCTCTTTGTGCCAGGGGTAACTGAGTGAATGGCACATTTTGGTTGGAAGGTGGCATCTGAAAGGTGGCAGGAGATTATGATTCCATGAATTAGTCTGAGCAAAAATTTAACTACTTTCAAAAGCACGTCATATTCAGTTGTTTCACTGACAAATGACTTGGCCTAAAGCTAAGCAGAGAGTCATGCTCTGCTCTTGTCTGCCATCTAAAGTAATGAAATGTAATGAAAGGCAAAGCTGACAAAGCCTTGTTTCCATGCAGCCTGATGAGTAATGAGATTTAAGAATGAAAGACCATAAAGCCATGTGCTTTAAATTCAATTTAACACAACGCTCCATCGTTGTTGAGTAAATATCTTTGCATCGGGTTAAACCATATGGTCCATATATGTAGGGTCCATGGTTGACAGATCTCATTTTGAGGTCACAACATATTGATTGCCTTCAAAGGTGTGTGGTTGATGACTGAGGAAAGTAAATCTTGGGGGACTCTGAAGCGACAGTCAGTCAACAATGCTGGGTGAAGCAAGCCTTCTCATGGTCACATCAGACAGAGATGAAAGTCCCCCAAGATTTACTCCCAGCTGAGTTTTGAAAAGCTGGTCGGCACCATAAGAGGATTTAGTCGGAAATGTGATAACGGTAATCTGGAGTGGATTATTGTTGAGATTAGCACACCCTTTGGGAAGCAGATAAATTGGGGAAACCTCGGGAGACCTGGTAGTGGTAGTGCACAGAGGACATCTGCTGAACAAGCACTATACCACCAACTTTACCAGGGTGACTGCAGGTTTTTTTTTAATTTAGATGCTTTGTTCTGATTGACACGCTATTTCCCATAAGTACATTTGAATAAATAGAACTACTCTTGGGTTTATGTTATTATTTTAGCATGATACAGCTTGAATGATTACTGCAAAAATAAAATACAAAGATTTAAAACAACTCTCTTGGTAAGTAGAAAGAGACCTGAATTTAAGAGAGCAGATTGAGTGGATGCTCATACAGATTGGTTTTATGAGCTCTGATCCATACTCAACATTGATTGACTTTGGCTTTCACAGTGCTTTCTCCATGTCCTGTTGTAAGAGCTGCAGAGCTTCCTGCTTTGAGCGAAAACTTAATGTTTAAGTTGGCTTGCCTGAGAAGAATGTAACCCGAGTCTAAATTAGCATCTCTGAACTGTCACTGATCTTTGACCCCTGGGTAGCAGAGTTTTGAGTGGTTTGGTTGTTGGGCTGTCTTCAGGGAAAGAGAGTGGAGTTCATGAATCTTGTTTTTGTTGGCTTGTGCATGGATTATTTTGTTTTAGGTTTAAATTGTTGATTTTTGATTTTCAAACATTACATAAGTCTGTTTAAATTGGCTCATGGGACATTGGCTATTGTCTCTTTATTTTTGAACATTTTGCCAAAGCGTTTGTCAAATGTAAGGTATTTCTTATTTCATAAAAAATGCAACATGCTGCTGCCTACTGCTGTCTGAATGCTTGTAACCACCCTCTGGTTAAAGCCATTACTCACTGTGTAATATTGCTCTTCAGTGACATGCTAATATCACCGTACATCATTATGGTGTTTGCCCTAGGATTTAGCCATCAAAGCTTTATTGCTTTGCCTTCAGCTGTCAGTAATTCACAGACACTAACAGAAAAGATGTGCACCTTTGGGTGATTAATTATCCCTACAAGCTGTCAAAGAGAAGTAATCCCGGACCTTGACTTTACAGTCAATGTTTTGTCCTACACTTCCAAACTGGCAATAGGGGTACACAGCTTTTCAATTCACTCAAACTGCTTTGATTGAGCAGCAAGTCTGTTTTTGTTAGCTTTGTGCTCCAGGGATTTCAGTGGGTTGGAACAGGGATTTACAAAATTTAGTCTAAAAAAATGTATATTCTGAATGTTTGCTTAAGCTTCAGACAATGGTAATCAATGATAGATCTGACTCCTCAGAATTCTCTGTATTGTAATCTGTGCATTGGCTACTTTGTGTATGGCATACGAGTTGGAAGAGCCTACATTTCTGATTTTATGACTTACATATATGACTTTCCTCTGTGTTGAACGAGCAGGAATGAAAATTTTTGGTTGGACATCAGGATTGATCCCAAGTCATGTTTGCCATATGAATGTTTTAAGGCATAATATATGTATAGAGTAAAACCTATGTCCCAGTCTACATATTTATTGTCCTGTAGGTGGAAAACTTACTAAATGTAAAACTGCCTAGAATAGAACATGTGAACATATAAAGACAATGTTATGAAAGTAACTTTTAAAATGCATTTCACTACAGATTATCAATTGCAGGCCATTAAATGTAATCTGGTTCATATTCTGTTAAATTACTCAAAGTGAGAAACATTTAATTCTAATTTAAAGTCTAAATAAATTTGTCACACAGACTGAACCCATGAGTCACTCTGTGATGACGTTTAGTCTGGAAAAAAGGATGATCAAACAAGATGAGAAAAAACAGTGAATGTACCAGTTTTCTTTTCCCAAAGCATCCAATGGGTGAAAAAGATATTAATAAAGTAAATCTAAAATGATGCACTGAGTGAGGATACTAGCTCGCCCAGATGTTTATAGCTATATACATTATTAGATTGAAATAATTGGCCAAAAATATAGTACACATCATGGATGTAGTAAATAGGCAATTTGACCAGCAACCATTCAATGGAGCTGCAGCTAAAATTCCAGTGAATAATACTGACTTAAAAAAATGAATCCCCTTTACTGTTCCTATTGAGTTAAGAACGTAACTGTATTCTGATTAACACCGATTTAAATTGTAACTAACTAAATACATCTGTAGTCAGTCTTGGCACTTTTTTCTGGATAAAATCAAACAATAATTCAGTCTTCATCCTCGTCTGCTATATTGTTTGTTGAGACATATAAATGTTATAATAAATATCATTATAACATTTATGTTATAATTCTCCATATCTTGGAGAATATCTTTTATTTTCCTTCCTTGGAGGCTTCAGCTCACTCGTGTTGCTGTTTCCAGGGTAACCACATTCCCTTTCGAAATTTACCATGTCTGCCATTGAATAATGTCCGTCTCCATGGCAACAAAGCCCCTAAATTCTTAGTTGAATATAAGATTTGGTATCAACCTAAAGGGGAAATGAAGATGTTACTTTGCAAATGTCCAATTCCTTGCCAATTTCCACTCTCTTTACAGTCCTTAACAGCGAAGGGGGTTGTTGAAATTGGTCATGGTCTGTCCCGTCCATGTTCAGCTTCTGATAAATATTGATTTCAGGGACATTGTTTACAGGGTGAATTTAGACCAGGCAAGATGTGGCCTGCCTGCATCTGATCCATGAATCCCTATTGATCAATGTCTATGGGATATGCAGGCTTGGTGTTGCATCCATCCTCCCGTTCTGATGGTTTACGTGTTTAATTCCTGTCTGTTTCTACCGACCTGCTACTTTCTATCACACATGACTGCCTTTTCATTATGTTCCTGATGTCGGACACATTGAGACACGGCTTCTGAGGACAGAGGCAGCGCTTTGTTCTGCTCCCACAGCCGACTCCATCACCACTTGCCAGATGACAAGTTTTGAAATAAAGCAATATTTCCCTGGAAGAGAGCACCCATCTGCATGTTTTGGTTTTCTCTGCAGAAAGAAAGGACAAGTGTGTTTGAAGGATTCTGTGGTGATGACTTCAAAACCATTCAAATCTTGGCTTTGCGATAATTGCTGCAGATGTGATTCCGTCACTCAAGGTCTGCCAATCTTTTTACGACTGTAGTGAGTTCTCATTAGCCCCTTCAATTGGTAAATCTATTAATGTGATGTGTGACTTATCAGACAGAATAGAGAAAAGATTGAATGGGTAGATCAAAAGATGTCAGGTAATGACATTTTCTGCCTTCCAAGGACAAATGCAGACAGACAGTGCCTAACTGCAGAGTGAATACTATTACTTCTTACTAATATTTTTAATAAAAATCCTTAATGACTTAAGTGAAGCTGGGCACTCAACTGTCAGCTCATATACTTTATATTAGTAGATTAATAACAATAGTAACATTGAAAATTATTTGTGGTGACAGAAAAATGATATACTTAAGCTGTAGACGTAGATTGGTAAATGTCCTTTCTGTGTGGATACAGAAAGGAAAGGACAGGACAACATATTTTGGTCAGCAGAAATAGTTTGGTCTAATGAGATGCATAAAACAAGAGGCTACATCCGCATTACTCCGTCTTTGTTTTAAAATGCATCACTATTGTTACGTTCATGGCTGCCGTCTAAACTACTTCGATGTTTCCTAGTGCCTTAAACAGAAATTTGGAAACACTGCTCAGTCCTTTTTAGTTTGAATACTAAAACTGCATTGTGGTATGGACGGGCAAAGACTTTCTTACTGGTCCTTATCAGTCACAAATAGACCACCAGCGGTGAAGGCAAAATGTTGTTTACACTTACTGTCAGTTACTGTCAGCCACGTCATCATCGGTCAGAGAAAAGAAATCCCTGGTCTTACATGTCATTACTGTTGTTTCTCGTTCAAAGTATTTTCTGTAAGTTAGCAACTCTGCAGTAAGCGACGCAGAGTAGACAATCTGCTTCCTGGTTACATAGACACACACATGCCCAGTGTACACGAATGGTCGTGTACTATACGTTACTATAGATTGGGATTAAAACTGATATGGAGATTAAGCGCTCGCCTGGACGGAGATCGTTTTTGAAAACGTAGGCTAAAAGAGACTTGCCGGTTGTAATGTGGATATTTGTATTTAACCTATAGCTAACAGCTGGAGGATTGTGTTTGCTTTTTGCTAATGGTAGTGGTATGTGTTTCATGCACTTCAACTCCCAGACAAAAAACAAAGAACTGAGCTATTTTCCCACATGACAAATTGCTTAGTTCTGCCTAAATTATCAGAAATCTGTTGGCATTTGCTTCCTCTCTGGATGTCTAAGCCAATTAAAAATGCTTTTTGTGATTCAGTATATGAACTGAAGAGGTATTGACCAAAATGAAGTCCCCTAAGGCCCATTTTTCCTTGTGTATGTAACCCAATTTACCAATACATGCACAAGGGAACAGCAAAGCTGACAATATGACATAATGTAGTGTAATATTTACTTGGTTACATAATCATGGTGGAAGACAAAGCAGTCTGACTTGTACAACTGGTACTTGTAGTGTTTGCGGCAAAGGTATGTTGATGGACAGGAGCAGCAGAGCTGTCTTTTGTTTAGAGAGTAATGGTCAAATTTGTAAGATTATAAGCAGAAAGATTGTCGGGAGCTCTGCCCCAGCCAGGGACAGAACTATGCCTTGAATTAGATTATGATCTGAGGACACAGTGCTGCAAGGTGTGTCTCAATCCTGCCAAGTTCACAAGCTCAAGGCTGAGGGAGAATCACAAAGCACAGAGGACTGTAAAATGGACGTCCTCTTCGCAAGTGTCTAACCTCCATATTGTACGTGGACACAGTCAGTGTCCAGAACGATGACCTTGGTAACTCCAGGCAAATGTTAAACTGGAGGAGTGTTTGCGCTGTGCAGTGCTGTCCTGCCTGGAGCCCCCTGCTGATGTCCCAGACAACCCAGTGTTTTTTTTTTTTTGCTTAGATCCGTCCCTCCAGATGTAGAGCAGCAGGAATGGCCAGCGTCCACTCAAATGGGGTGTCATAGCTCAGAAGTTGTTCATTGAAATGGCATAAGTGATTTAGATAGGACCATGATTTAAAATTCAAACATTTAAAAATCTGTTTCGTCTCGCCAAGAGCCTCTATTCTGGTTGTGCTATACTGATAATAGCTTCTTCTTCCGGATGATCCGCTGTAATGAACTGGCTCACAAGAAAGCTGCACCTTACTTGAGAATATAGTTGAATGCCCAACACTTGTGTTTATAAAATTATAAAATTTGTGCTCTTTGCCAGGGTGTCATGTGTCTGGTGACCTTTTCCCGCTGGCCGAGCGGTAATCATCTCCAGTAGTTCATGCGAAAACACAGACAATGTACATACGCTGCTCGATCTCCAATTAGCACTGATCAGCAAATCTCAGTAAATGCTCCAGGTTCATATTTACATCCTCCTCATCCTCCGTCATAGGCGAAACCCAACATGGCTAAATATAGTTTGGCTTGGTTTATTAGATTAACTAGTGTTGGCCTTGATCAGCGGATGTAACTGCCCTCCCAAGGTGTTGCCATCTGAAGGCTGGTGTGATGGCGATATAATGTCCTTCAACAACCTATTGTAGGTTTGGTTAAAATCAATGGGGCTATATGATTTGACATCTATGTAAATGTTTGTACATTTTTGGGGAATTTTGCCACAGACATGCACTTGAAAAATAATATGGTTGAACAGTGTAACCTCACTAGTGTCACTTCGACAGTTTGTTAATGATCTCCGGTCAGTTTCTCTTCATTGGTTTTGAAATAATCAATAACTTTGTCTTTCAGTCGTTGATATTTAGCCTCTCCTTAATGTGTTCCTGTGCTATGTGGAGTGATTTTTGTTTTCCAATGTTTTTGTGCATTCGTTCCAAAATCTCGGTCGGTTAACAAAGAGCATTCATTTTAGTAAATGAAAGAAATGGATACTTGAAGTTGTGAATCACAGAATCTGTTTGCGTTTGCAACATTTATTTGAATATATGAACAGATGATGAAGACTCTTTGTGCAAACACAGATTTTTACTGAAAACCTTGGCTCAGTTTGCCGTACTGTTTTGCATTCCTCAATACCATCTCTCAAGACATATGGTAACCATATGTTCGTTTTAGTTTCCCCTGTCTGCTGTGGCTTCTCTTTGCTGACCCCAAATGAAATCCAATCGAGCAGAGACAAGCAAATGAAATGGGATGTGGCATTCTTTGTCCCACCTCTTTTTGACTAAATGTGATTACTGTAATAACCACCTGCACTGTTGGACGTTTAATGGGATTATGCTAAATTGTCTCATTAGACCAGATTACAACACGGGGGACTGACCCTCCTGTGTGCCTCTTCTCATCTGTTAAGTCGATATATACACTTACTGGTTCTTAAGCAACAAGTATTACATCTTGCTAAACTTGTGGGCTCATCTCAACTACTATCAAGTGTATAAACTGTTTAGAAGAGCTGTTTGTGTGTGAGGAGACAGACGTGTGCCTCTCAGGCCATCACCTGATTGTTTTGTTTTTTTCCAGTAATCCCTAAAGACTGAACATCCAGTGCAACTACGCATCACCAGTCACACAGAACCATATGTTTCTTGTTTGTTTGTTGTTCATACATCCCTTTTCTCTCTCCATCTCTTCCTGTCCTATCAGCTGTCGGTTCCTGGCAGTGGAGTTGACCCCGGCCATCCCAGTCATAGGTGGCGTGCTGTTTCTGTTTGTACTGGGGACACTGCTGCGAACCAGCTTCAGTGACCCTGGGGTGCTGCCCAGGGCCTCCCCGGATGAAGCAGCCGATCTCGAGAGGCAAATAGGTAAGGCTATACTAAATGATTTCAGTTATAAAATATGTATAAGAAACTGCATTATTGAACTTTGGTTTATCTGCATTTGCATTTTTGTGCTTCTCCCCTTGTTGTTTTTCCCCACTGTGTCTGTGGATATATTCCTTCCTACTGTCATTGGACCATTTGAAGTTGTTTCTTTGATGTTGTCAAAGAGGTGTCTTTTTGTAAACCTTTTTTTTTTGGTGGCGGTCCTTTGTGTGATAATCAGCAGGGAAGAGACAGACAGAAAACACAGGGAGATAGAAGGGGTATGAAATGCTGCAACCATGTCGACCGCCAAAATCAGACTGTGGATGTGTGTGCCACATGCTGTAACCATTAGGCCAGCATGGCACTCACATTTTTTTGTATCCCTTGTTATAATTCCCTTACTCATCCCTTTCTCTTCCTCCCTGTCTGAGTTTATTGATACCACTGTCTTAGATAATGTATTTTTCTCAGAGTAAACCTCTCTGCATGGTAGTGATCCAGAGGAGTCAGTGTCTTAACAACCTCCTCTATAGAGTGCCAGGTTATCCGCCTGATGCGTCTGCAGTTTGTCTGTTTAGCCAAAGAAATAGGGAACAAGCTTCCACTATCTTTTAAGGCACTCTGTGTATAGGCGGACGTGAAGTATCGGTGCTGCTTCGACCAATGGCCTTTGAGCTAATTTCCAATCCCGACTTGTCCAAAAGGATCCCATTTGATGTATTACCCGACTCGTAAATTGCATTTTGATAACTTCAAAATCGAATTTATGATGCGAAAGGTAAAACTGTTGGTGCATTAGGAACCACTTGATGTGAAGTAATTGAATTACCAGCATCACAGCACTGACGATAGCTCGATAGAATCAGCTAAGACTGCAGTTTGTGATGTGGACTGATCAAACTCACCGCTGTCTCTCTGTTCACTTTCTGATACTCCACGTTTAAAGTCGTTTTAAGTCCTTTTCAGTTGTTGCCAGTTGTGTTACTACTGATTGCATTGACTAAGTTGACCAATAGCTGTGTAAATTCTCTGTTAGAGATAATTCACGCATAATGTGCATGTGTTGCTTTCAGCATCTTCATTAATGGTAAACTCTAAGTGTTTCTAAATGTGTTTTAATGGTTATGTTAAATTAAAGCTATCAGTGTCTTGCTTGCTGCCTATATTCCTTAAAACAAATGCTGAATGCAACTCCAAAGCCTTAAAATTTAGTGTATGACGTGAAAAATTTGCTGAGAGTGGAGTTCACTATTTAAGGACCAGGAAGGGATTATCATGTTTATGACGATAATGGTCAATCTGTCTTTTCTATGAGGTAATCCCTCCCACCAAGGCTAGCATCAACCTGATGAGATTGTCGTTTATTGTCACTGTTCTGAGGCTGTTCTGTGAGCCAATCCGAACTGCTACATGACGACTTCTGCTATAATGTGATGTTCGATTGAGAACTCCCTCTACCCTCAGATTGGTGAATGTGGTCTATCAAGACGTGAGGTGATTATTAGCTTCAGTTATCTTTTAAAACATTAGCATGCATTGTTACTCTTGTCATGTTTGCAGGCTACAGTGCGTTGTTTTGTTTGCTCAGGCTAAAGCAATAGTCTCCTCCTGCACTGTAGCTAAATGTATAATCACCATTTTACTCCAAGGTTCTAAACCATCTTTTATAAACTTGAAGTATTGGTCCACTTACTTTGAACGTGGAGCCTCTGCGTCCCAGCGATGGGACGGCTTTCCGTGCTTCAGGCCACCGGGGCCTCATTAAACAAACTCTGGACCGGCTTAATTAATCTCATTAGGAGACTGAAAAGCTTTTGAAGGGAAGGTAAAGAGAGTTTGGAGCAATGAGCTGAAACGGCACTGGGGAAGTACCATGTTATATAGACAAACATTTTTTTGGAGCATAAACTATTTAGAAATGTGAACATTGCTGACCCAAATACCGCTCTGCCCCCATCAGTTCATCCCATTTAGCTTTTGTTCTGTGAATTTGTCGTAGCAAATTGTGTGTTTCTGGACTGGAATCTCTTGTTCAATTTTTGTCCAAATGTATGTGAACTGGTTGTAAAATTATAGTATGTATTGGGCTGTTCCTAAGGAAAAATTTGTCTTTTAATTACATTTTTTGCATGTTTATGTTATAATTTCTTTTGGTTATAGTAAAAAAATTAATTAATTTGCCTTAGGCCCCACGTCTCACTTACGCACGCAATCAGAAAGATTTTATACAAACCCAGTTACACAAATTATCTAAGCCACTTAAAAAATATTAATAATAATAAGGTTAATACTAAAATTATTGCCTTAACTGCTACCTAAATTTTGATTCTTCAGCAGATTTCCGATTTCCCCACTCCCCTGTTCCAGTTTGACCAACTACTTTGTGTAACTGCATTACAGCTGTCTTCCTCTATAATCCCATTCATTGTGGGAGTGTTCACCCTTATTTTGACTTCCATGGAAATGTTTTGACATTTGTTATATATGTTGAAAAGCCCCTATGATATGTCTGTTGGTAGTTTCCCTCAAACATCCACACGCCGTGGCATTTGTGATGCTGCCAGGAAACTAATAGACTGCTGCGGTGTTGTTGCCATTATGAGTCCCACTATCTTCCATTTAAAAGAAATTGTCTTGTAATAGCATTAGCATATACACACACACACACACACGCACACACACACACACACACACACACACACACACACACACACAGGTGGTTCATGTCCTTGAGTGAGAGGAATGTCAGATGTAAGATGCTAAGAGACAAGGGTGCTACCTTTTCCCACAGCTTGTAAAAACACACAGACACATTCCATCGCTCTCTAATTTTATATCTTTTAAAACACCCTTCACCCCTCACTTCTTTTCTTTTGTTGTTTTGTTCAGACCTGTGCTGTGCTCTGCTGTTTGGTTCCATGGCGTGGCAGCTTGACATGCAAGACACGAGTAGAACATCTGTAAGCTCTTAGCTCATTCATCCTACCCCATCTCAAACCTCGACATCAACCAGGCTCACAGTGTCCTGCAGCAGGAAACACTTAGGCCTGTCTCTTTCTGTCTCTTTTCCTCCTCACTCAGTTTTAACACACGTATTTTCTCTTTGCCTATTTGTCTTGAAGCAGTGATTAAAATAAATTCTGAAGTTGTGGCATAGTAAACAGTATCTGTTTTCACTGCCAATTATCTGTTTCCTGTTATTATCTGCACAGTAATTGTGCCATAGTCTATTTTGTACTGTCACAGTTTTATAATGAACCAAATTTTCTTGCACTTTTCATAATATACCATAAAAGATCTCTGACGTAGTGAGAATGCATCTCTCCCTTCCTTGCTCTTAATGCAAATATTCACTCACGACATCTCTGTTCTTTTTTATATGAAGCACTCTGTGCATGTGATGTTTTTATTGTACTGCATTTCCTATATGAAAGGTGCTACATACAGACAATAGTCCTGGGCGTACACACATTTCACATTGTGCATCAGAAGTTTTTTCATGTTGGTAATGAAACGGGCGATGTCAGTATCCAGGGATACAGTTTCACCTCATTATCGTCCAATCCTACTCAGCAGGCAGAGCTTGGTATAACACCAGCACTGTCATTCAGGACACATGAAAATGTCAATAACAAGAATCAACCGTCACCGTGTGTGTGTGCTAATTCTCATATCAGTTTTCCTCGTTTCTCCCCGTTTGCTCACTTACTTTCACCAGGAGTCATTTTGTTTTCTCTAACTGAGCCAGCTCTTGATCATTTTCATCTTCTTTTTTAACCAGTACGTCCTTATGTAACTGTGCAGACACCGATTACATAAAGCAGCTGACAGGTGTCTTCCTGTCAGTGCTTCTATAATGTGATGGCTTTTTACCACTACGCTTAGTGTCAGTCTTTGATTTGAAATTTCATGTATAGCATCCGTCAAATACATTCATTGTTTTGCGCTATAATAAAATAAAAATCCATATAAGATTGTAGATTTGATATCTATTGAGTGCTTTAAATGTAAACTCCCACTTCACGCCTACTTTATTTGGCATCCTTGTGCAATCTGTATATGCATGTAGCTATCTTGATTACAACCAAAATTGAATACTCCACCAGCAGCTCAAGGAGTTTTGTAATTGACCAGCAGCCTCTTTAATATTTGATGATGCTTTCAGCTCCAAGTGCTATAAGCCGGCAGTTCGACACTACCCCTATTGATATGTTGACTAAACAAATGTGGACCTAATGTTAGCAAAATATGAGACGGCAAGGTCTCTCATCCACCCTGTACTTCAGCAGAGAAAGCTGAGAGCTAGGCCTTTACTGTCATCATCGTGTCTGCCAAATGCTTCAGTCTGTGAAAACGAGGTTTGAGTCGGTGGCCTGAAAGTACAGTCCACCTCAAACAACATTAAATGTGGCATGAGACATGTGAGACATAATGCTGTACGTGCGATCTTCATGTTCAGTATCTTGTCACTCCACACAGGTTGTTCTCAATGCAGCAGAGATGCTATGTAAAGAGTCCTGAAAAAGATATTGAAGAAAAAAAAAAAGCACAGCTTGTTATTTTATCATCCCAGCTTGAAGAAAAAAAAAGAGACAAGTTGATTTCTCCTGTCTATGCAATGTCTGCCTGCCTGGCCAATATGTCAGGACTACACGGGCTGGCATCGGTTTATCTATCACATGCCAAATCCAAAAGACTCTAAAGCACTAATCGGAGTGAGAGATGGTCAGAGCTGCCCGTTTCACTCCTTCCTCTCTTCCACCTAATATGGTCCAAGCTTGCTGGTGAATGTCAGGACAGCTTCACAGTTTTTTCTCCCAAAGCTGCAAGCCAGACCCGAGGCCTGCAGAGGAAATGGATTTTGGTAGGCTTAGAGCCTGGGTTGCTTGAGGAAGGATAGACACATCAGCGGAGGATGCAATGACATTTAGGCCCGTCATGACTGCAGGAGCTGTCAATATGGATGTTTTGAAGGTGGTGAATTCAGTGGTTTGGTTTCTTTTTCTGTGTATGTGGATAGAGGCCCATGCATGCTAAGCCAGGAATGTTTCCAGGTCTGTCTGTCTGTCTGTCTGTCTGTCTGTCTGTCTGTGTGTGTGTGTGTGTGTGTGTGTGTGTGTGTGTGTGTGTGTGTGTGTGTGTGTGTGTGTGTGTGTGTGTGTGTGTGTGTGTGTGTGTGTGTGTGTGTGTGTGTGTGTGTGTGTGTGTGTGTGTGTGTGTGTGTGTGTGTGTGTGTGTGTGTGTGTGTGTGTGTGTGTGTGTGTGGGAGGGATGAAAATAGTGGCATTGTAGAAGTTTCTCCTCACCGAATATTATGGCCTGACGAATACCTCGTGCTTGGAATTGCTTGATTTAATAAGGTAGTTTTTGCATTGTGGCTGAGAGTTCCACCCACCGTTTTCTTTGCTTAAGGTTGTGTGATTTGCGGTTGCCACTAGAGATGTTCAGATAAAAAAAGTTCCTTCCAGATACCTGGACTTTGCGTATTGGCAGATATACTATACCTGCATGGAAGTGATGACAGCTATCATTGTTGTATGGCCTGGCTCAGGTCTGACCCTTTGAAAAACATTTTTGCCAGCTCTAGCTACTGCTACACCACTGGAAATCACTTCTTCTTTTGTCCCTCCAAATCCGCAGTTGCTCTGTACAGACACTAGCAAGTACTGTTTTATAGAGCGGCAAATAAGTGATGTACTTTATCACCAAGCAGTGCACCAGTTTAATTACCTTGTGTTTGTCATTGTTGTGTGTTTTTTTTGTTAGGGCTGCATTTCAGTGTCCCATGCCAGAAACTTGATTTGGATGCCAAACTCACAAGTCACAACACAGCCCATTACCAGAGAGAGAGACAGGCTCAAGTCTATTCTGTAAGACGAGAGCGAGCTTCATCACATTAGACACAGCTTCCTCTCACTAGTGATACGTCTCAGCAAACATGCTTTCCGATTTTAACACCTCGCAGGTCGACTTGTAGCATTGCATTTGCTTTGGCTGGGGACAAATTTGACATTGCACCATGGATTAAATGAGGCTCTTTTGATTAACTGGCGTGTCTCAAAGAGCACGAGATGTTAGAAGTTGCCACTTTTTCCCACTTGGCATTTTTTGTCGCCTAAATGCTGACTGCCTCACTGTTAAATGCCACTAAACATCAAAAAGCTGGCACCAATTTTAAATTAATTATCACAGACGGTGCATTTCACAGCGCTGTACTGATTCCGACCCACAGTTGGACTCCATCTCTACAGATTTAAAAAAGTCAAATAAATCAGACTCAATGCACCAATGTGGTCCAGAGCTTCTCCCTCCAGTGACTGGATAGTTTACTGTATGTCTGTGTGACATTTTCTTTAGTGTCCTGTTACAGTTAAGAATGATAAATACCTAATTTTGAATGGCAGCCCAATTATATTTCATGCTGGTGCTTAGGGCTGCGACTAATGATTATTTTCATTATCGATTAATCTGTCGATTATTTTCTTGATTAATGTTTTGGTCCCTTAAATGGTGAAAAAGTTGATCATGTTTCCCAAACCCCCAACATGATGTTTTGTTTTGTCCACACACCAGAGATATTTAGTTTACTGTCATATAGGAGCAAAGAAACCAGAAAATATTTATATTTAGGCGGCTGAAATCAGAGAATTTTGACTTTTTTCCCATAAAAATGACTTCAACCCATTAATCGATTATCAAAATAGTTGGCGATTAATTTAGCAGTCAATTATTAATCGATTAACTTTTGCAGCTCTACTGGTACTACTGCTGTGACACCCCCCCCCCCCCCCCCCCCCCCCCCCTCTCTCCCCTCTCAGTGTAGATAACCACCTGAGGTCACATTCATGTCTGACTTCATTATTATTGGCTGCATAATACGCAGTAGGTGTGCAGCCGGTGGAAAGAGGCTCTATTACGAAGCCACTTGACATCTCAACTGCTGCATCTGTGGATTGATGGTACACGGACCTCAGCCTCTCCTCCCTTGTTATGACTGACAGAGGGGGCATGTCAGCATGGGAGTAGGGCCTGACACAGGTACGGAGAAAAATGGCGTGGAAGTGGGTTTGTCGATGTTACGTGGCGTTCAGGCACAGACCGATTATCGAACTTGCCCATCAGTCACAGGTTTTTCTTTTCTTTATGGACAGTGCTATTTGGTACTTTTTCGTGCATTTCTGGTAGTATTAACCGTTCACCAAAAATAAACTTCACTTTGTAAAATACCATTATTAAGTGAAAAGAGGTGAGTGGGCCGATAAGGATTTTGTGTCAAAGTAAAAAGCATTTCAGATTTAAACTTAAACCTCATAACATTTAATGAGGCAATCTGCAAATTTTGCCCCGATGAAGATGGCATCATCCGGAGGTAGCACTTCTTATCTACACACACGCACCTTCAAGTGGACCACAAATGTGTGGCTGCCCACAGCCAAATCTAATGTTAAAGATAAAAGTAAACGCTCTACAGATTTTAATCAACACACGTCTGGGAAAATGTCCAGTGTAGTGGGAAAATGTCCACACCGTGGCATCTCTATTTGGAAGTGGTCATCATAGAGGGTGAGAAGGAGAATATATAACTGAATTAAAATAAGGAGGGCTATATTAAACATATACAGGAGAGACTTAATCCTACAGTTGTTTTATTTCCCCAATCGTCAAATGTTGCTTGTTTTCACCAGTATGAATCAATGGAATTGTCTTTGATTTGCTGAAGTGAAGCTTTCTCCATTGAGCATCTGCTCGCCGAACCCCAAAATCCAGTACAGCATTGTCAATTGTAGCTTCAGGTTTATTCACACCCCCTACATCTAAAAGCCTCTCCTACAATCTACCATCTATGTCATTTTTTAATTACGTGTGCTGTATGGAGTATTTTATAATCTCAAAGGTGCCTGAGGTTATAAAATATAAAACATCTTTCTTTTCTATTCTGTCTGTCTTTCTTTCTTTCTTTCTTTCTTTCTTTCTTTCTTTCTTTCTTTCTTTCTTCTCAGTCTTCCTTTATACTTGGCTAGTCCCCAGGCTTACAGTGGCAGGAGCATGAAGACAGAGATAAAGAAATGGTTGTCAGGGGATGGTGGAGCTGCAGGTGACAGAAACACAGATGTCACAACTGGCTCTCTCTCTCTCGCACGCACGCACGCACCCACGCTCCCACGCACGCACCCACCCACCTTTCATTTAATGCAGTCCAGTTAAAAAAATCTATAGACAGGAAACCTGACCGGGTCTCCTCTTGTGCAGAGTTAGTACTCATGGTCTTGACTAGAACTTTTTTGAGTTCAGCCCAAGTACAAAGTCCAAAGCAGAAGAGATTCAGCCCGAGATTTTTTTATTTCTCACCAACAGCCAGTGCTTCTTAACCGACTGTTTGCCGTTAACCAATAAGATTAAAATTGTACTCTTTATACTGGATAAGAAAACAGGAAAACAAATTTCGGGGGGTTTGTTTTAAACATAAAGGTTCATGTTTACATACTGTGAGTTCGTTTTCATCATTGTCTTCCAGTGCACTTCTCCATCTGTGAAGATAGAGGCTCCAGTTTATTATCTGCTCCACGTACACAGTAGGATAGCAATTAGTTTCCCTGTTATACCTCGCCAGGCAACGCCTTGCACAGTTTGGCTGACATTGAACCGTCATTTAACTGTGTGCCTGAGGGTGTGTTTGTGGGTAGTGTGCGTGTTTGTGTTCTCTAGCATCACTTCCCAGTCTACCTGGCCTTATTTTGTAGTTTCAAGCACTAATAGGCCTGGTGTATCTCTCTGAGGGCTCTCCCACTCGACACTGGTGTGAGGCTAAGCCAAGCCTGCCAAGATGGCTAATGGTACAAATGTCTTTGCTCAGCAGAAAATCTACTGTGACACCCCTGCTCACCCTACTTTACTGCAGGCTTCTGCGAAATAGTGTTGTGAATGTCGATGGGCTGGTTGGAATGTACTTAAAGTTCAACCACAGCTGATTTATAGGACGGTGTATGGGAATGTTTGCATTTAGATATGTAAAGTATTTAAGACTACCTGGCCTGTAAACAGACATGTTTTTGTTGTCTTCATTTAGGTGAATTAGTCTTTGTGTAAATTATGTGAACAACATGCTTCTATAACATAAGCATGCATCAGTCAACCACAAGATGAAACCCACTGACTGGTTTTAATAATGTGGCTGATCATATCTGTCCATATCTGTGGTTTGTTATGAAAGAGTACATTCTGAGCCGGCAGTAATGTAATTTAAAACTAAATATTTCCCATGGCTTTATGGCTCCACACACCATACATGAAAACCAGTTATCGGTTTTTAATGTTGTAATGAATCAGTGTATAATGTAATTCAATATCCTTGAAGTTTATTAGGTTTAATTTAGTTTGTGGTGACTTTTGCTTTGTCATGTTTATGTCCACCTTGGAATGAACCAAATTATTACCTACATATTTTAATTATATTTGGTAGTATTTATACGATTATTTTTCAGCATGACATAGTCAAATATTATAAACTTTGCTGAAGTAATAAAATGCATACTACAGCTATTAATGTACTGAATTAAATTATATTGCTGCTTCCTTGCCGCGATTTTTTTCATTTCATATGTTTAGAGCAAATTAGAGCTACAAGTTACAACTAGTGGCTTGAAATGAACAGATGCACAGCTGCTTACCTTTTATAAAATATAAAGTTAAGACGTTATGGGTCGTCATCTACGTGCCAGCATCATTTAATAGATACCATAACATGCTTCAAAGAGGCTTTCTCCAATGCTTCAGAAGAACACTGCAGTTGGTTATCTTGGTGTTTATTATTTCACCTGGCAGGATTTAATGTCGCTGTGAATTTTATTGCACTATGAATACCTATACAATGGGATGTCTGCAGAAAAGGTTGTCAAAGGGCACAGGAACAGAGAGATTATAGAGGAGCGAGGAGAGCACACTGTAGGCACTGATCACGAGAGAGAGAAATTCAGTCGAACAGGACTCTCTGCGCGCCTCTGCTCTCCTTTTGAAATGTCAAACACCCACACAATAACCACCCCCCCCCCATCATACTTTCACCACGACATTACCATTGCAAGGGGCTTCTCTGTAAATTACCTCTAAATGATCTTCACACACACACACACACACACACACACACGTGTGAACGTGCTCAGAGAGAACAGAGCATTAATATGATACAGACTCTACCTTTTATTGCTCTAAAATCACCATCATCACTCCCATCGTTGCCGTTTATCCTGTCATCACTGCTGTCTTACTCAACAAAAAAGCCATTCAAGGCAGTTTGCCACCATTTTCTTTTTTTGTATTACAGTCTGAGGACCATGGTGTTAAGTGCATGTTAAATATCCAGACTGCTGTTAATATTATCTGGCCTGGGTGGCAATTTTAGGAACTGTAAAAGCTTTTTTATTGTATTCAGGAGAAGACGGGAGACCCTGGTTTTAGGGTGGTGTTGTATCAGCTGCACAAAAGGTTGTTTCTGCTCGGCAAGCTTGACACACAGCAGCAGAATCTGCATAGCTCTCGCAAAAAAGCTCTAATGGTAGTAAGTAGTAAGTAAAATGTAAAATCTATACGCAGCATGAAATTCTATACTTCAGGTAGGTTTTGATGGCAGCACGACATTAATCCTAGCAAGGGTGCATTACAAATGTAAATTTTCTATGCCATTAGTAACCTGTAGCGTTCACATTGAGTGCTGCTCTGTGTTTTTTTGACTGCGTCAGCCATCCAGTATGCAAAGTAGAGGTTGTTATTGAAGGAGAGTGATGCAACACTTAACACAGAGTAAAAAGCATTTAGTTGGATGGAAAGTAAAGAGATTAAAACCAATAACATAACTAATTAAAACAATTGTGTTGAATTTAAATTTAACTTGTCAAACTCAGTCTTTTCACTTTAATTCTCATGTGTCTCTTTTGTTTTTCCCTCTCTTTCCTTTCCCCCAGATGTCGCCAATGGCAGTACAGGCTACAGGCCGCCCCCCAGGACCAAGGAGGTGGTTATCAACGGCCAGACAGTCAAACTAAAGTATTGCTTCACCTGCAAGATCTTCAGACCGCCACGTGCCTCCCACTGCAGCCTGTGTGATAACTGTGTCGGTGAGTGACAACGATGTTCTGTGGTTTGTGGGTTTGGCTGATATTTCCTGTCAGTATTCTCAAATAAAGAAATATTTTTGCCTGATAAATTTTTAAGACAACAGTATAGTACATGCAAAAAAAGTCCCCCATCAAACCATCTGCTATTTCTCTACCCATTGTCTATATGTATGTCTATAAATCCAGATCAATACAGATCTGATAACTATAGTGTGCAGCTCTTTTTGAGATAATCAAATTTCTTATCAGGATTAAAATGCTTCCCGAGACACAACATACACAAACACACAAGCCAATCTAAATGTTGGGTTTGTGATGCAGACCTACAGGGAATGTACAGTACATATGCTCAGAGCAATTGGCTTCCACACAGAGGAAAGGGAGGGAATAGTTGGACTGAACAGAAAAAAAACAGCAGCATAATGGACTTTTGCTGCTCCTCACAACCACATGCTCTGTCTCTGGAGACAAAGCAAACAGCACAGCAAGGCAATTACGAAAAGATGGAGAGACGGAGATACGGAAACCCGTGTGTCTTTATCTTTCTCATCAGGGTTTTTGTGCTGCTCACGCGTCCTTTTTTTGAATGTCTATTTCCTTTTGAGGAGCGGGGCAACCTGCGAGACAAAAGCCGAGGCAGTAGTAAACACAGGATAAAAGAGGAGGTAATCAGATGCGGTAGATGAACGCTGGCAGAAACGAAGACAGACTGGCAGCAGAACAAAACAATGGGAGGGCGCTCATTCCAAGTGTGGCCTAATTAATCCAAATACTCGGTTATAAAGTTTAAAAACATGTGTCGTTCACAATTGTAAGCCGCAGATGGGAAGGGAAGGAAAAATGAGAAACGGACACATAGTTGGACCAACTGCCGGTTGGTGGGTGATAAATGTCAGTTGTAAGTGCCCCCTTCAAAAGAATTCACATTTCAGGTCAAAGCTCCAGGTCTCAACACAACGTGGCTCTGCATCCCCCAAGTGCAGCCTGGAGTCAGTCAGTCGAGTGTGCGTTTTGAAGCTTTAGAGCGAACCTGCGCGAAAAAACAGTAACAGTGACTTGTTTCCTGTGGCGGAGAAAAGGACCAATATTCATGTGTACATTGAGGGAAAATTGAAAGCAACCCCTCGTCTTACTTTTTCGCCTTTGTTGATTCTCAATCGTAGTATTTTTGGTAACTAAGCAACCGAGTGCAGAGTAGACAACCTGCATGTGGGTGGTCACGTGATACGAAATTTACGGTGCGTTAATATGGATGGGGATTACCTCTGACCCGGAGCTAAAGCACTCGATTGGACAGATATCATTTTAGCTTTAAAATGAAATGGATGACGCCTGACTGTATGCTGTTTCCCTGACACATTTCAACCAGCCATTGATTAATGGATACAAAAGCAGGTCATTTCACCTCACTTTAAAAAAAGAATGGCTCTAATTAATTAGTTAAGTAGCTACCACTGTGCACAGCTAGTAGTCCACCACACCCAGAGATAGGACTGTGGAGTTGGGGCTGATTAAATAACCACACTAACAATAAGCTCTGGGAGCAGTCAGTGCTGCTTTCTCTTAATTATCAAACAGTGACTAATTTTTTTATCTGACAGCAAATTAAATTAAATTTCTTAAGTGGTTCAACATTTCAGTCTGCATTCAGATAGGTGTTTTGAATACTCTGCAGTGTGTATTTCTGCATTCCAGATATATTATTCAATTCAGTTGACAGAGCCTCATCTGTGCTTCATAACACTTCAGTCTGAAGTTTTACTCAAAGAGGCTCAAGTCAGTGTCACACTGGAAAACCACCCCAGTCATTCTTAGTTTCATGATCTCTGTGGAAGGTGCATGACAGTCTGGACGATATCTTTACTTTATTCCTTTCTTTTGTCCTCATTTATAATTCCTCAAACGTCCTTGAACCTTCTAGTCTTGAGGTCTTATCGGAGGCGCTTCATCTGCTGACCCAGCAAAATGCCTCATTCACCATGTGCAGTTCCACTGTGATGTGATTCTTTTTCTATACACGGTTATATCGGCCAGCCTGTAACTTTAAAAGAATATATGAAAGTATTATTCCCATACCCAGAGGGTCACTTCTCTTTTCACCCTAATTTCCCACAGTGCTGGATTATTACTTTTCGTGTTTACATGCACTGATGTAACTTGTAAAGTGAGAAACCTGTTTTTTTCTTAATCACGCAACAGGGAACACATAGACATCTTGACATCACTTTTTTTTAAATATGTATTTCACCTGGTTCCTGCTGGGCTTTTCTTTTGCATGACAAAGACCTCAGACTGTGTCAACGGTGTGCCATGATGAAATGTAAAACTCACGTGTCCTTGTATCCAAAATAAATATTTATGTCTCTCCCTGTCCATGCAGAGAGGTTTGACCACCACTGTCCCTGGGTGGGAAACTGCGTGGGAAGGAGGAACTACCGTTTCTTCTACATGTTCATCCTCTCGCTGTCCTTCCTCACCATCTTCATCTTTGCCTTTGTCATCACACACATCATTTTACGTAAGTAGCCGGGAGGAGGGGGAAAAGGGTTCTCAGGCATAGTAGTACACACACACACACACACACACACACACTCCTGACTGTTCTCGGTGTGTTTCAAGCCAGCAGGTTGTAAGTGGGCGTTGTGAAAAGCTACAGTGTTCTGGCTTGTTACCATCTTTCCAGCTGGGAGCAGGCAGTGGACTGTTGGGCTCCCCATCAGTGTGCGCGTGCGTGCCTGCGTGTGTGTGCATTCATGATAGTCAGTGGATCAATTTTGCACTGGTAAATAGATGCGTACACTGACTAATACTTTTTTGAGCTTGTGTTCTTGAATTATACCCATTCTTTGTTGAATCTAAGTGATTTCAGATTGAACAAGTAGGCATCTCAGCAGTTTTTGAGTCCTATCATTTTTTTCTTTTTTTTCTCAGACCAAGTTGGCGAACATTGCAGTGACTTAATAGTCATTTCATGTTGCAAGCTCATAGTAAACCAGTAGTGGTTAAACCTAATTGACCAAGTAGTTAAGTCCTCCGCTGCTAAATTCAACAGCCCAAATCTCACCTCTTTGTCTCAATATTTAATTAACTGTGACCAGTAACATGCACATTTCTTTGCACAGGAGCAATTCAAATGAAAATTTAACTGGTCAGTTTGATTGATTGGAGCCACGGAGATGCAGTGTCTGCCAAATAAACAGCCAAACATAACGACCCAAGCCTTCATTTTGGTCTTTCTTCTGGCTCCGTCCTCCAACTCTGCACACTTGTGTCAGTTAAATTGACACCAGTTGAAGTGAGCACACTCTGCACAGCTCAGTTCATCTCGTTCACTCTTAAAACGTTGACCAGCCGAGGGTTTGTCGCAGGTAATGTGTTCAGTACCCAAAATCAGTTCAATGGTCCATCATTCATTGGCTTTTGTTTGATGCTGATATGCACTTCTGTGTAATATAATGTGAATGTAATGATGAACACAAGTTGTATTAGTAATCTAATGGAAACTGTCTTTCTCTGTTCACAGGCTCCCATCAAAATGGGTTCCTCACTGTGCTTAAAGACAGTCCTGCCAGATATCCTTTCACTGAAGTGTGACGTTTTGCATTTATCGCATGTGTTAAATTGTCATTGCCTATTTTTTACTGCTGTCTGTCCTCGTCGATTCACTTTATACACTCGACCGTCTTTAGTTATTCAGTACCTCAGCTTTGATTATTCTCATCATGACACAGACTGATGTGCAGAGTGAGGGACCATGCAGGTTGCTTTGTGGGTCAAAATTAATTTGCATGACTTTTCAGAGTATGTCACTTTGTGCAGATTTGCAGCACTTGCATGACTGGCGTCTGATTAGTCCTGTTCCATCGGGCTAATGCAGCACGCAAAAGCAGCTCCACTCTCTGCCTCTGCCAATTGATTTAGTTGGTCTTTGATTTCAGCTGGCTCTAACTCGCCCCCCTCCCTCTACAGAGACGTGTGTGTGTGTGTGTGTGTGTGTGTGTGTGTGTGTGTGTGTGTGTGTGTGTGTGTGTGTGTGTGTGTGTGTGTGTGTGTGTGTGTGTGTGTGTGTGTGTGTGTGTGTGTGTGTGTGTGTGTGTGTGTGTGTGTGTGTGTGTGTGTGTGTGTGTGTGTGATAGACGCAGAGCGTGTGCAGGGCGTCTTAAGCCACAGCTGTTACAGATACACGGTGTGTAGGGCTAGGTGTGATACGACCAAAATCTCAGATTGTGATAGAGTTCGATTTATATTGAAATAAAGGTTCATATCCTCATTACTCCTTCTTTTCTCCATCATGTAAAATGGGGCCTCAACTGTACTTTTGTGGCTCTCATCCGCAGACGCTCTCCACACTGTTTGTTCTTGCTTTGGTGGTAAAAGAGTTTAGTGGTGTGTTTTTTTTTTGTCTGTTTGAGCCAGAACCAGTTTGCCGCATCATTTGCCGAAAAAGTGTAGTTTCCTGGTCTGTGTCAGACTTTTCGTGCTCAAAAGACTTCCATGCAACAGTATTAACCCCTCTTATAGGTTCGAGCTCCTCGTTCTGTCTTTGCTGGTCCTAGTCCGTGTCCAGTTTGTATGTGTTGCCTTCATGCAAAAATGTCCTGCCTGCGTCTAAGTCAGCCTATTTTTTTTCACCATAAAATCAGCAATATTAGATCATATTCAAATATTTATTTTTTGTCATTGCAGCACAGTTTAGTTTCAGGCCGTTTGACCTTGGCCTTGAGCTATAAAAGGCAGCAGTTGATTTCATTCTGTTTTGGTTATTTTTCTGTCTATGCACATGGGCCCAATAATAACAAGAATTGTTTAGCAAGTTTGGAGAATCCTAATTGATCAAATCTAAATGATACCTGATGCTTTTTCTGAGTCACATATCAAATGAAGAGCACATGTTCATGGTACCATCTCTTTCTCTTCCCTTCTCTCTATGGCTAAGTGAGATGTCTGTTTCTCTAGCAGAGATATGTGCCGAGCCAGGCTGATAATGGCCTGGGTCCGCCAAGGGCTTTAATAGCTGCGAATTGCAGTTGATAGTATCATAGCACGATTTGGACGACGTGAATGGTGACATGTTTTACGCTTCCTAAGAATGAAGAGAATGGGAGGAGTAAAAACGGAGAGAACAGGGGGAGAGTGAGGTTAATAAGTCGATTTTTAAAGTCCAGTTTAACAGGCTGACTCATCTCATCACCCATTTGGTGAGGAGAATACTTGACGGTATTTTTAGATCTTTTATGAACAACACATTCTTTAAGAGATTGGTCCTAAGATGTAACTGAAGTTCATTTTTACAGGGATAAGGATTCATGTGTTTGTGCTTTATATAGAGCAGAGGAAATGAGCAGTGTTCTGCCATCCCGGCCAAATGAACTGGCAACTAGGAACTATTGGCAGGAGGAGGACGGCCCCGGGGCTGTAGGTCAGTATGCTAGCTGTGCGAACAAGTTTTCTTTTGTCCACGCTGGCTCCATATGTGGGTTTCTATATGGGCTTTCACATTATTGTTGTTGTTTCACTAAAGATGAATGGATTACGTGACAAATTCCGGCAGACATGTATTCCTTGACGTTCTCCGTGTCACTGTGCTGGAGGTGGTGGTGTGTTTCTTCTCTGTCTGGTCCATAGTGGGCCTCTCGGGCTTCCATACCTACCTGATCAGCTCGAACCAGACCACGAACGAAGATGTGAGTATGAACATGAAAATCAACATCTGCATGTTTAATTTAATGCAACTGAAAATGTACACCATGAAATAATGAGACCTCTAGAATAACTATACATTATCAAATCTTTCCATAGCAGCTATATACAGGATATTTTGGGGGGATTTGTACATAGTTCATTTTTTTAAAATTGTCTCTTCAGTGTTTTGTTAATGTTCTTTCTTTATTATTTGCAATTTAAGGTGGGGAAGGTATAGTAAAGTTACAGTTACATAACTGTGGAGCTAGTGTTGTGTGATATCAACCAAAATAGAAAATATTTATTAGAAAATATAACTTATTGACCTTTGTGTTGGAATTCAGAAGAATATTGTATTTTCTCTTCATAATAAAAAATGGATAGATTGATAGATGCTAAGCGGTAACAGGCATGTTGATGTCGTCTTGCCCTGACCTCTCGGCTCAAGCTCAACTCAGTCGGACATGTCAGTGTTGCAGATTAGCTCAGTTGCCTCGAGTGCGGCGCTAATAGAGCCACGCTCCAACACTTTAGCTCCAGACTGGACACAATACACGATCATTTTTGTGAAATTGCGACTCCTGATGTTGTGTGGTCTCCTCCAGATAAAAGGTTCATGGTCTTCTAAAAGAGGGAAGGACAACCACAATCCCTACAGCTACGGCAATATATTCACCAACTGCTGTGCAGCACTGTGTGGACCCCTGCCACCGAGGTATGATGTGTGTGAAGGTGCACGTGTTTGTATGAGGTGATTTACTTCCTATCTGTCAGCGCTTTGATCCAATTCAGTCATTTTTCACCTTTTCCGTGAACGGGTCGCATCAACTGTAAGTGTAACTTTCCATTTTGTCTAAAGGCGAAAATAGAAACTTTCGTAGAGACTCCTCCTTTTGATGCGAGGCGCTGCTTTGAAATGAGCCTGCCTGCAGCCTTCTCTCTATACATAGTTACAAAGATCCTGCGAGAACCGCAAGGATTTCATGCCCAGTTCAACCAAATCCAAGATCAAAGTTGGCTAGATATATTAGTATTATTATTATTATTATTTCACACTTAAGCTGTTCATGTGATTTCGACAAAAATACAGGCCAACTGTCACCGCCGCATTCTCATGTCCAAGTGACTGTTAATGTGGATGGGCGTTGCACATGCTCCCTCCCAGCATCTTTCTCTTGAGCATTGCGCTTAGAGATTCTCGTTCCTCATCTGCAAAGCCGTTCTGTTTTAGATTCGACGGATTTACACCGTTGGTTCTTTTTTTCCTTTGTGGTTAGAAATGTGTTCAGAGATACCTTATTGCCGGCCACTGTACCCACTTCAAAGCTACAACTCTCACGCTGTCGCTGTCAACACATCACATACATCTAACTTTGCATTTTTGCATCAACTTTGAAAGACACACAGAAAACTGAGAAAAACAGAGTCTGTACTTTGGCATTATGCAAACAGTGCCTGGACCAGCTGCTGAATATTTTACATCGATGCACATAGGTGGACGATGGAGGACTTCAGCAGCTGTTATTAATTTATTTACTTTGCCGCATTGTGCTTTGGCCATCACAAGCCGTAAGTCACCGGTAATGATTCCAGTGGGTGGTAAAGGAGAGTCCTCAGTGCGCAGGTGGCTGCCATCTGGGTGTGAGTGTGTGTGTTTGTGGCCGACTGAAGGCGCCAAACAGCTGGATCCTCCAGTGAGGAAGGAATATTACACACACATAAAAATGCCCCTTGCATTTCATACCCTGCTCAGACCTTGACTCGCATTTTCTAGAGCCCAAACCACATGCAGACGTTCCGGTTTTAATTTTCCAGCGATGCAGGCCGCCGCTGTAGGTTCTCAAGAGTTTTGTCCCTATGATTCTGATTCAAGCACAGACTCCCACCGGAGCTCACTGTCAACACACTCTCCGTTAAATGGTCACCCAGCTGCTCAAACCGTTTCAACACGTCCACCAGCTTTGTGTGTTTATTGTTGGTTGTTGTCTAACCATTACTGATGGGACAGAGACGGCGATTTACTTGAGTGGACCACAGCAGCACCTCAGTGGTTTATCACCAACTTATGTTTTCCTGTGTTAGCATCCAAATGAAAAGTTTTTTATCTGACTATGTACAATTTTGTATCTCTGACAAGCAAGGCTTTTTGTGCTATGATAATCCTTTCCACCTATTGTGACTCACCCTGGCTGTAGTTATTATCTTGCTGTTGCAGTCAATTAAAGTGACTGACCTTTTCATTTGTGCGTGTGTACTTCAAGACCTTTCAGGGCTCCAGAGAATCTATTTGATTGTGTTGTGTGATATTTGGGAATCAATGGCTTTCTCCTCTTTCTCACTTGTCTGTTTCTCTCTCTCACTAGTCTAATTGACAGACGGGGCTTTATCCAATCAGACACGCCCCAGCTGGCACCACCAACCAATGGCATCACTATGTACGGGGCCACCCAGTCTCAGCAGAGCCACATGGTAAGACGCTGACCTGACTCTCTCTCCTTTCTCAAAGATGGTATCGAGTGGACAACTGTGTTGAAATAAAACTGGAGACGAGTGACAAGTTCCTACGAGTGGGCCAAGATGTTCATAGTCGTGTTCAGTGTGTTCACAGACACCAAGGGTGGGCAGGTCACTCGATGGATAAAGCTGAAGTCCCTAGTTATCTCAAAATCAATAGTGGAGGAGATATTTCAGTCATTTAAACTCAGGTTTTTTAATTCCGTGGCTGTGGTGGTTCTTGACTCAGTCTCACCCGGCCTCCAATCTCAATCCTGCAGGACCAGGCCTTGGTCAGACACACCGAGACAAAGGGTTTTTCACAGCAGCTCGTCTCTCAGAGTGAATCTAGCTGTTGTCTTTTGTTCATTTGCAAGGAGCAGAAACTCGGCTCACGCAAATTGAAGCAGACAACTTTCGGCCCCGCGTCAGTCCGAGGAATTGAATCTACAGACGTCCCGTCCCGTCTGATTGTTTCGGATTATAGTGGTAAACATTAGCTTTTGTTTGGATTAAATAACATGGCCGACAAATGCAATCAATCCTCTGTGTGCATACTGCAGGCTGACGATCGCTACAGTCCATCAGACCTGGTGAAGTGGAGCCGGTTAATTTTTCCTCATCTCTCCAGACAAACTGATAAAATTGATCTGGATGGTGATGACCACGTCTGTGATGTTTTCAATTTTGCGTATGTCATTCGATGTTGTTTGTAAATTAGGTCAATGGATGCAAGGGAGAACCTGTGTGTGTGTTTCTCATCATGCTGATAAGTCTTGCAGTGGGCCAGAGAATAACGAAACGAGCAGGCGTCAGAAGGAGTGTGTAATGAACAACACCAAACTCACAGGCTCATAAACACAAAATACAACTCGGTCCGTACACAATCTGTCTCTGTCTCTGTCTCTGAGAGAGAACAACCGTTGTCTTGAAGGGGACATTACACTGACCTCACTGAGCAGTTTGTCTCCGGTGCCTGAATAGAGGCAACAAGTCGTCTGTTGTTTCACTTCAGCTGTTTACCTCACACATTACACGCTAGATTCAAGACCTATTCACACACGGCTCCTACGCGTCGTTTCCCCTCAGTGCCACAGTCATCGCGTTGTTCTCATTCCCGACTCGACCTCATTCTGCTAGTACTCATTGAGATGTCGCAACCTGAGCAGTCGTCGGTCTTCACGTCCCGTGTGTGCGCACTAACTGTAAGAGCCGGAGAGACACGGGAACATCCCCTCCACATCAGCACGTGCACAAACACGTACCGTCTGTTTACAGCAGCGGTCATGATACACAGGTAGAGTTGTCCTATTGACACACAGTCAGCTCTGTGTCTATTCTGATACTTGTTAAATCAGTGGTGACTGTCCACGTAGGTTTTAAAGCAGCTGCTGGTTTAGTTAAGATAAAATAGTTCAATTCACGCCGAGCGAGTCGGCGCTCTCTCCAGGTGCCACCCCTCGCCTCAATGTTTTGGAAATTTTCCCGCTGTTGTGAACGAATCCGACTCTGACAGTCTCCTGCTGCGTTCGAACGGCAAAGTCATGGACAAAGTCTGTCGTCTGAGGACAGGTGGTGTATGTGGATACTTGTAGGGCTGAGGACACGGCACACGACTTTATATTCGTAACTTATTTCGTTTTTTGTTTAGTTCTGTTTTTCGCAAATACATTGAGGTTGCATGTTCTTGCTTTCTAGCAATGAAACAGGCCCAATGCTTTGCGAAGTACTTTGTCTGTGTGATGCAGCTTAAAATGAAAGCCTGGTATGCAGAGGCCTTGTAAGTGGTTGCCACGGTAACAGTGTGATGTGATGTCACGTTTCACCTCGATAACATGAAACCTCCATTTGGGGGGTAGTAGACGCAGTTTGTCTGAAAGCAGTTGTTATCGCCTTCGGTTAAAGGGTCAGTTCACCCACATTACAAAAGATGGATTTTCTCTCGAGCCTCTATGGATCTCCTGCCATTCAGGCCGGGTCTGTATTTGCTCTGGTTTTCAGATTGTATTGACATAATTTGTCAATGAATCCATTAGTCACTCATCAGAAAATGAATTAGCAACAATTCTAATTATCAGTTGCTCTTTAAAAGTAATATGAGTGTAATTATTTCTTAGTTGTGTGTGTGTGTGTGTGTGTGTGTGTGTGTGTGTGTGTGTGTGTGTGTGTGTGTGTGTGTGTGTGTGTGTGTGTGTGTGTGTGTGTGTGTGTGTGTGTGTGTGTGTGTGTGTGTGTGTGTGTGTGTGTGTGTGTGTGTGTGTGTGTGTGTGTGTGTGTGTGTGTGTGTGTGTAAAAATAGTAAACACTGTCTGCCTCCAGCTTCATCTTGTCAAAGTCATGACTCTGCTGCTTCTCTCTTCTTCTTTTTTACGCAATGTAAAATTGAATATTTGGGTTTGGAACTGTTGATTAGACAAAACGTGTCATTTGAAAACATCACCCTAGGCTCTGGGAATGTTAATGGGGTAATGTCCACAGTTTTCTGACATTTTTTTTGACTAAACAATGAATCAACTAATCTTATTGAAACACGTTCGGATAAATCAATAATAATGCTAAAAGTTGTTTTATTGCAGTCCTCTTTTATTTTAGATATCTGTTGGCTTGGCTGTGTACACTATAAATGAAATTCTATTCAATTGTAGATTACCATATATATTCCACAGTAGGTTTTTTAGAATATATGCTGTGTTATGTTATATATTGTGTTAAATATGACGAATGTACTGGTCCGTTTACACAAGGTTACACAATATTGCCATCTTTGGTCTCCTGTGTCTTCCTTCACCTTTCTCTGTCTTTTTTCCATGTGCAATCTATTTTTAAACAACACACAGACACACACACACACACACACACACACACACACATCCACGCACTGTGCAACTTGATCAACCACCATTTCCTGGATGATAATTGCACAGCGAGAGCAGTGACACCCCACAGCCCTGTTTTCAGTTTCACTGCTCACTCTTGCGTCAGTGATTCCTCGGTCTCTTCCACTCAGCTACATGACTGACAGTGTTACACTCACACAGAGTGCCCAGCTCGTTTCCTCCTCCCCTTAGAGCTGGATTCAATCAATATGTAGACAATTTTTCTTTTAGTCCGTTAATAAATGTTTTTCTTGCTCAGATCAGTTCAGCCGAGTGTAGAACTTATCAGTCACCTGCTCGTGGAGGACGGAGGTAATGTTGTCAGGAACAACACAGACGGCTGTAATCTCTCCAACTTGTAGCTGGATGCAACCGCTTCATCTTGAGACTTGTTTTGAGGTGGAACATAAATGATGTCAGCTTTGAGGAAGTCATTCATTTGGTTTGTGCAAGGTCAGAGTCATCCTCTTCATGACCTTGTAATCATTGAATCATTCATATTTTTAATTGTGACTGGCTGTTGAACTGAGGGTATGGAAATTCTTAAAATGTACATTAAGTGGACAATATTGCACAGACTGACTTAGATTGCACAAAAAGATTGGATTGTCGGACTGCAAATGAAATCATTCATTTTAATCTGTAACATGTAAGGAAAATTGCATTTCCCAGAGCCCATGGGTGACTGCAGCTAACGATTAGTTGTTTGGTCCATAAAAGGGTGAAAAATGTCGATAGTGTTTCCCAAAACCGTAAGATGATGTTTTTGTTTTGTCCACACACCAAAGATATTTAGTTTACTGTCATAGAGGAGCAAAGAAACCAGAAAATATTCACATTTAAGAAGCTTTTTTCCATAAAAACTACAACCGATTAATCGATTATCAAAATAGTTGGTGATTAATTTAGTCTTGGATTACTAATCGATGAATCGATAATCTGTTGCAGCTCTACTTTAAGGTCTTTAAAATTGAGTCATTTTAGTTTGATAGTTTGGATTTTAAAAATATTTTTTCAGAACTTGTTGTATTTCTCTCTCCTATATACAGTAAAATGTGCCATTTTATGTATATATATTTTTTTTTTATGAACTATTATTCACCACTGGTGTGTTTTCATGATCTCGCCGTGCCATGTTTATTGTATGGGCCCAGAATAAAATGTAAATATTGGATTAGGTATGTGATTGGGGGGGTTCTTATCCTTTGTGTGTCATCACCTTTGCATGTGAAAGTCAATCATAAAGTCAAAAACCACGCCGGCAAAAATGATATTATTATAATAGTAACACATGTATTCAAACCCTCGTTACACAAATTATTTGCGTGTGCGTGTCAGCTGTGGTTGATGGACATTCTGGCTATGAATGTTTATAAAGTGTGAGTGGGTCAGATAGTAGAAATAATGTATTTGTGCGCTGTGCGCTGACGTGGCGGCAGGTGAGGTCTCCGTGTCATTTCAGTCCAATAACCCCTTTTGCTCAAATGAGTCTTTCCAACAACCTGGAGGGGAGCCAGGCCTTGTAAAGGTGATAAGTCGAGAGCAGTCGATGTGTGCAGGAGATGAGAGGATTAAATCACACCTCTTCCCCCTTCTGTTCCAATCACATCTGTAATCTGCTCTTTTTAGGTCAGTGAGATTGAGAAAGAAAGGTGAGACGCCCCCCGGGGCAAATCAATGCACTTCAAATTTCTTGTCAGTCAGACTTTGGCGGTGGTTGTGGGATGCAGGGTGGCTTTAATGTACTTTTTCCTATTTGTTAATATGGCTTTTTTCTTCAAAAAAAAAATCTATGGCTTTCACCTCGTCACAACTTGTGTTCTTTCACCTGTAACTGCTGTCGGACACACACGGTTGCTCTGTGGTGATACGGGGCTAATGGGGTTAAAGTGAATGTGCTCGTTGCTGATGCGTGGTATTGATGACTCTGTGCCCTAACCCAGTCACTCTGCTCCAGTTTTACACGTGTGACTTCCACTCTAATGTGAAGCAGGAGAGATCAATAGGTCATGAAGCAGTGACTTCATAGCGCTGTTTGTTCAACTGCGTCTATTGACTCCAGCTCTGTTTTTACTGGGGTAGGATCTCTGTGTGGCTCTGCATTCTAACAGGGGTACTAACATCTTCTTCCTCTCTCTGTTTCTCTCTTATCCAATCACCTGCTCTCTTTCCACATATTCCATTTTCCTTGAACACGTCTTGTCTCTCACTTTTCTATTTCCATCCCTTCGCCTCTGGCACCATATCCATCTCTTTGACTTTCGCATCCCCTCCTGTGTTTTTCTGTCTCCCGCCCCCCGCTGCTTTTTCTCTCTCAGTGTGACCAAGACCAGTGCATTCAGAGCACCAAATTCGTTTTGCAGGCCGCCACCACCCCTCTCCTCCAGCAGCAGGGCAGCGAGCCAGTTATCCTGACAACCTCGCCCGAGAACGGAGGCTCTCTACCGGGCCGCACCTCGCTCATCCTGGCCGGCCCGTGCACCTCGCTCCCCCTCGGGCAGCCCACGCCTCCGACGTCGACCCCCAGCCTCAGCTGCCACGAGGCAAGCGACATGTTACCGATCCACGGACACAGCCACACGCACAACCACAGCCACCCCCTCCAGGATACAGTGGCCCACCACCACCACTATCTCACTCCAGAGGAATTCCCCTCACCCCCAGGTATGCTTCCCTGCGGCAGCCCCCTGGGTCACAGCCACACCATGCAGGCCGGCTTCTACAACCCAGCCAGCCAGGACTCACTACACGAGGACTCTGTCCGAGGATTGGTGAAGCTCAGCTCCGTCTGACGATGGAACATGCCCCCGTCCTCCCACCACCTCCCTCCAGCCCACTGACACTGTCCTGTGCCACTTTTGTCCCCTTTTCCTCAGCAGGACTTGAGATCTACAAAAAAAAAGAGGCTGTGGTTTAAATTCAGCTGCTAAAAACTGTGTGGTATGTAACTGAACTGAAACCAGTCGTCCTCAGTCGTCGTCTTGCCAAACCTCTCTGCTGGCACTGGGAGATGGTTCCTTGTGTGGCGGAGTGTGTTACAACTCAGACATACACTTCTCTCTCATGTTTTTATTTTTTTCGTGTTTCTTCTTAAACTTCGGGGGGATTCCATCCTCCTGCAGACTGGACAGGGGAGGTTCGTTTTCAGTGGCCAATGCCTGTGAGCCATTTCAGGCCAAATGGGAACACACATTTTGACAGTACATGACGCGTTTTGGTCAGAAGGCTGAATTTCTGTCAATGGATCACACGTCTGACAGATTTTATTTTTTTTAATGTTTTTTTTTGTAAAATGAACTTTAGCCTATTTGCCTGTTGCTGATTGGACTGTCTTGGTTTTTTTGCCTTTTTTTCTTGGGACTTTCTCAGCAGTGCAATGGTTGATGTCATGTTGCATATCATCCTGCTTTTTCTATGTTTAAAAAACAAACAAACAAGAGACTGTTGTACTGTACCATGGTTATTACAACTCCTACAAATTATTATATTTCCTGTGGATATTAATAAAACACCAACTTTTTATTATCAGATAAGATCTGATTTGATGTTGGGGGTCTAGAAGCCGTAATACAGTGAGCGCTAATGTGTGAAAGTCATGTGGCGGAAAGATTTCCTTAAAGGTTCGTCTTGTGACAGAAGCCTGTGGTCATTGGACATAAATGAGACGGTTTAAAAATGAGCCTGTCTGATGAATGTTTCCAGACGTCTAAAGATGCTAGAACAACGTTAAGACTTCAGGCCATGTACAGTAACAGTTCTTCCATTCACCACAACAGTCCTGGTGAAGCCTCAGGCCAACCAACTTCTGAAGGGTGATGTCTGGAGTTGTTGGCAGCCTGAAGGAGGGAACTACTGTTTCTTTAACCACCGCAAAAAATCATGTTTTTCATTGACAGGCAGTGGTTGGGGAAGGTGTCTGGGCAGGTAAAGGCAGTCATCATTTAAATCTTTCCCACCACCTTGTGGCTGAGCAGGAGTACTGCAGTACTCCTGGTCTACTACTACTTTTCTGTTCACTTACACAAATGCAAGAAGTTGTTGCGGCTTCAGCATCACCCTGAGAGTATACAGTGTGTGAACACGCCAACACAAAACCACGCAGGCAAAAATGATATTATTATAATAGTAACACATGTATTTATTAAATCATTTATGATACATTCGGAGGATTTTTCATACATATTTTACAACAGCGACTAACAATGCAAAGAAAAAAAGGAGAAAGAAAATCCCAATAACACCGGGAAAGAGGAATCCCTGATTAATTTTTTTAATTTATTTTTTGATCTGGGATATCCTTATTATTTTTGAGTGGGAGAACAGCGAGGCAAGTGATGTTCACTGATGCAGGATTATAGTATTCACTACAGCTTGCATTAAGATTGCAAAAAAAAAGCATTTGTTACGGTTATTTACATAGTTATGAGTTAAGTTGACCCTGTACTGCACTGTGCTTGAGTTCTGCTGCACCATTACATGATAACTTCATTTAAATGGCAAGCACAATGGGAAGTTGTGTGAAAGAATTCTGAGGATTATTCACAAAAGAAAACAAGAAAATAATTTGACGTATCGAAAAATTTTGTTAAAAACAAATTGAAGGAAAATAATAATACCCTAAATTTGTATTTAACACTGCACCTGCAAAGAAAAGAATAATCTCTACAATCCCTACAAATGATGCATTTATGAAAAATGAATTTCTTTAGATTAGCTGTACAATAATATAGTCTTTGCTGAGCTTTGCTCCCCCCCAAAAAACCCATCAGGCTCATTCATCGTTTGTATTTTCAGACTTGTTTTTCACATTTAAACTAAGTGCTTATCAACATTTACATACATTTCCGTATTTGAATTATACAGCGCATTAATGGCGTATCACAGCAGAGAAAGACTATATAAGATATGAACCAAGGCAAACCTGATGGGCTGTAAACAGTCACGGTGGCCCACAGCCCCCGATGCTCAGGCACAGATGATGCTCATGCATCAGTCCTCTGGTTCGGGGCTGGAGAGGTGGATCGTTTAGTCGGTTGTCCGGCCTGTTGATGACTGGGTTAGCTTTAAGATCAGTGACCTGTGCTTTTCTTTCTTTTTTTGGGGGGGGGGTGAACCAGAGGTCGGCGCAGGTTTCTTTTGCTGATCTTTTAGCATCCATCATCTGGGCCACTGTGGCTAAGCTGATAAAGCATCAATAACCAGAACTCGACTGTGTCTGCATAACGCTGCTGCGTCACTCAGTCTGGCGTCCCGAGTCACCACAGCTTAACGTCGGTGAGATCCAGGTCTCCCATGATCTCCAGCTGGTCGATGCTGCTCAGGTCCTGCACCCGGTGTCTGAACTCGAACAGGTGCGAGCCGTTCACCGCCAGCTTGAACTGATGGGGCTGACACAGGATGAGAATCTGTCCACGACAAGAAAACAAAACACTCCGGAATGAAGTCACAAATCAATACGCAAGTGTATTGAGAAACGTCATGGTTTGAGGATTGCGATACTAATGCCCCATTGGACATCAAGTGTTGAAGTTGTAGGTGGTCCCTACCTCGAAGTACTCCCCCGACGAGAAGGGGAAGAAGGGCAGCTCTCGCTCCTCCTGACCCCAGGTCTCGCTCAGGTACGAGTTCCTGATGAACACGCCCGACTTCATGCGGGGGTTCAGGTGCAGGGCGATGTTCTCCGTCCGGCTGTTGCAGAGGTTCACCGTGAAGCTGGAAGACGCACGGACACAAGGTAAATAATGATCAGAAAGGAAAGGTCACCAGAGAGAAATGTCCTTTAGTACGTGAGTGGTTCCAGTCAATGACGCATTATATTTGTCGTGTGGAGGCAAATTTGTCACTTTACCTGTGAGGATACACGCTGACCTGTCCTTTGATTGTGATGTGCTGCCCCGGGCTCAGTCCCTTGAGTAGACTACCTTTGTAAGGTATGCTCTGAAACAACAATATCACTGCTGAAACTTTCTGATTTAACCATCTGATCATTTAAGTTCTGAGAAATTAGAATTAAGTGTTCAGCTAACAGTCCAAAACCCAAAGATATTCCCGTCATACGTCAGAAAGAAAAAGCAGCACATCTGAGAGGTTGAGAGCAAGCAATGCACGTGAGAAAAATCAGTCAGCGTTCACGTCTTGAGCAGCGGTAGGTTCCGTCAACATAATGTTTATCAGCCATTACTAGTTATCACAAACTTTTTGCTGGTAGCCGGAGCAAAAACGCTTGGACCAATTTCCAAAGCTTTGGTCGTCCCTCCATCCGTTGACATCCGGGAACACAGCATCATCCCTCAAAAGACGTCTGGCATAACTTAATGTTCAACCCGCCTGGAGGCCGGTGTTCGTTGCCAAACTGGACTATGCTGTCACCGTGTTAGTGACTACTGTTCAAAAGGGACACAAGCTGCAGTGAACCAGAGCTGTCCCTGGAAAAGGTCTGTGTGCTCTCCGGTTCACAAACAAAGGAATCATTTAGTAAGAGCGGTCCAGTTGTAGCGGCGTCACAAGATACTGGGCACAGTTCTGCAGAAGGGGGTTTATGGCGATGACGCAAAAGGGAAAAACTCACCAGGTCACCTGATTCTGAATATATTGCCTGGGGAAGAAAAAGCCACATTTAGAAATGAATAAACAGATCCATCTCTAGAAGGAGAACACATCTAACCAGCTTGTGTTGAAAATAGATAGAGAAAAGGAAAACGAGAGAGGGGAATGCACTTACTGAGGTTGGGATGTAGCCAACAGCGTGCACCCTGACTTTCCCAGAAATAGAAAACGTGTCGACCCTGTTCAGTGGGATTCTGTGCTTGTAGCTCAACAGGTGGGTGCCATTTACTGCCACCTACGGGCGAGGACATATTTATGAACCCCCCCCCTTTTTCCCCATTAATGAAATGACTATGTGCCTCTGTTGTTACAGCACAGGCTCATTGGCCCTCAGCAGCGCGGCTTCACCGACCTTAAAGACGTCTCTGCGCACCAGGACGATGGTCTCGAAGGGGGCTCCGCATTTGTAGGGCAGCTGGTGGAGCGTCTCCTCTTGGCCCCAGCTCTCTTGCAGCAGGGAGTTGCAGACGACGCGGGGCGAGCCCTTGAAGCGAGGGCTGAAGTGGAGGGCGACGTCGGAGCGCGGTTTGGTGCTGCAGCCGCTGGACAGGTCGATCTGGAACCTGCGGGGGAACGGGCCCACACCGGGGCCGGATTAGAAGACGACGAGCAACCGCCCCAGGAATCTGGATTCACAGGTTTACTGTGCGTCATAGGGTTTTAATAACTTGATGAACTTTTGTCAAATGTAGTATTAAAACTTTAGCCACGTTAGACTGACATGTCAGGAAAAAAATCACGATTTAAGGAGCTTAAAACATTCAATAAGTCATAGCTGAGCTAAAAAATTTTTTTAAAAAGAATCCAAACTCACCTTGCAGTTGTAATAACTATGAATTATTTAGGGCCATTTCTTTGAAGGGAAATATTTTGGACAAAGCTGACTAGTCACCGTATAGCGCTTCGAGTTCCTAGAAAAGCGCTATAGAAATATCATATATTATTATTATTACCGTGGTTTGAAAGTTTGGGAACCACTGAAGTATAATAATGCTTTTGAGTTTTCCCTGCTGAAACATAATAGAAAAATGAAATGCTAGGAGTTCACAGAGGAGATCTTGGGACACATCCACGTCTCCTCTGTTTGTTTGTTTGTTTTTTTGTTTTGTATTTTTCCCTCTTGGTTTGATTCACACTTGCCTGTCAGCATCTGGGGGCACGGTGCCCTGGATGATGATGATCTCCCCCGGGTGCAGGCCTCCGGGTATGGGCCCCGTGTACGGGATCACCTGGGGTGGAGAGATGACGGTAAAGGCTCGTTGGGTAAAACGGATGACATGGCAGATGCATCGACACATGCAGACAACACTGACAACTTGCATGTGGTGTTTTATCTGCACTGAGAGCTGCAGGGGTGGAGTGGAGTGGGTGGGGGTCTGCTGATCATTGCATGATGGCAGCAGAAAGGGCTGCTGGTGCTGATGATGATGATGGTGCTGATGATGATGATGATGATGATGATGATGGTGCTGATGATGGTGCTGATGATGATGATCATGGTGCTGATGATGATGATCATGGTGCTGATGATGGTGCTGATGGTGGTGATGATGATAATAGTAATAAGCCTCTTACCGGATTCAGGACAGTGTGTTTCGCATTTGCCACAGACATCGGGCTCCTGGTGTCAGACTGCAGCACATGCAGCTGAGCTGGAGGACGACGACGGGGGGAGTGTGGCGCGTCTGCGCTCCGCGGCTCTCGCTCCTGCGCTACACGGGGACGACGGCGGCGGCAGTGGGCATCTCGTCTCCATCGGACTTCGGCACTCCCGGTTGCGCATGCGCGCACGCCCTGCCATGTGATCAGGGCCGCATCCGTGCCGTGACGAGCGACGTCGTGTTGGGAAATTCAAAGTAAGAGTCCGGATATGAATGTAAAGGTGTGTTGCAAACTCTAGTCGTTAAGATTGATGCATCTTTGCTAATAAAATTAATGGAAATGTAGCGGGATAGCCTACCTGTTTACTGCATGTTAATTGAGTCAACATTATACACTGTAATATGATCAATAACTATATTATAAAATAGCCATATTTGGTCAAATGAGTTATTTTCATTTATTCCAGGATGGGGTGGTGGTGATTTTCACGGCAGGGGTCTGTGACTATGATCCTTATTATCTATGATTTGTAAAGTCCCAATATTGTCTTTGAATTCAAACAATAATAATAATAATAATAATAATAATAAAGTTGGGGGCTGTTATTTCCCATTCTGCACTTGTGTACGTAGAATTTGCCTTTCAGGATCTGCACAGTCACGGGTTGTGCTGCGAATGATTATTGCAGTATTTAATAATCGAACACCAACAATCTTCGTCTGTACATTGCTTCTCAATGTCCAGATTACAAAGTGCGTCACCGGACATGCAATAGGTCATCAGAATGAGAATAAGAAAAACAATAGTTTCAATGGTTTAAAGAGACAGTTTTGAAGATAATTGAAATTCAAGTAAAATCAGATTCGATATTCCAGCGGTTGTGTATCTATTTACTGTTCACATTTCTTCACATTTCGTCTCGGTAAGTCAACACTGAACAGACCTTTCGTCGTTTCGTATATCGGGGAAATACCGCCCTCCACTGACGAGAGTCAAGTATTGCATCATGTTTTCACAGAATCTAGAGTTATGTATTTGGAGACGGGACATTAGTAGCTCAAATTACGGTGAGTGAGTCATTTCTCCCGATGACTTTGCATCTTAGACATGTGAAACACGTTTTTTTTTAAACACAGTAGAACACAGTTTTATAGGATGAAATGAAATGGAAAGGCGTTCCTCGGCTCAAGATTCGTACTAAGTTTCGTTTCTCCAAAAGTGACCCGCCTCTGATATAAAGCCCTGAGCTGCTGTCGCTGCTGCGCACAATCTCCATCCGAGGTCCACACCAAGTCGAGGGAGAATGGGTATATGTGAGTAGACAACTGTTCCTTAACTGATACATTTCTTTCATAGACAACTTTCCATGTTTGCATTTAAATGATGATACTCGTCACATCTAATGTCTGTGACAATGCTGGTCTCTGTATATTTACCTTGTGCAATGTCTGTTTCCATCCTGTGTTTCAGTGACAGGTTTGGCCATCGCTGCCGGGGCAGGTAATGATTCACCTGTTTCACTTTTTCCACTCGAATAAAGTGGTTAAAAAACATGCTGACATTTCAATATCATGGTCAATCCACATCTTTGCAGGGGCCTGGTGACTCCATGCATCGAGCCAACCCTTCTGTCTCCTTGTCTGTCTTGTGTCCAGGTGGCGCAGTGGTGGCTGCTCCGGTTGTCCTGGGGGCCATAGGGTTCACCTCACTGGGGATAGCCGCAGGCTCCTACGGCGCAGCCATGATGTCGTCCGCGGCAATCGCCAACGGAGGAGGCGTGGCAGCCGGAAGCGCGGTGGCCATTTTGCAGTCAGCAGGTAAACGCCATCACCACTGTCGGAGCGATCGTTCAGCAGTGCAACAAGCCTCTGTTCTTTGCGTGTTCGTCTTCTCTGTTGCTTGATGAAAGAAAATCCATTGATGGCGTCGTCTCGCTGCAGGTATGGCCGGTCTGTCATCAGCCGCCACTGCAGCCGTGGCCGGAGCTGGAGGAACAGTGGGAGGATTGCTGGCCATACTCATCTGACACCAAGTGATACTTTGGCCATTCACTAATTGTGTGAATGAAGTAGATAACTCGCTAAAGCAGAACTTATGTGCATCGAAGTGAAATGTGAGGGCAACTTATATTACATTGTCAAGTTGCTCAAACTTTCACTTGAACAATTCTTAAATAAAATGCTTTTGAAAAGTATTTATCATTGAGTTTGTTATGTCCTCTTAAATTAAGATGATCTATTTAACTTTGTCTGTCTGACCTTACATGAAAGAAATATGATAATGTGGGGGTTTAACCCTCAGGTGTATCACGAGACTATTATGAATCATAAACATAAATACAGTATGTACTTTTACACTTGTCTACAAGTACTTTTAGATTTACTAGAGCCAGCACAACTTATAAAACATTCTTTTTCACTGACTCGCTAAAGTATCTTCTTTCTATCTAGAAAAAAGTGTGGTCGTTTTCTGTTCCCTTACCCTCGGTAGAAGTCAACAATTGAATCAACAATGAATTAGTAACCATATATTTATATCAGGCAATGTTAAGCGTTATAACTACATTCGTGAGGCACCGCCGCACATCACATGTTGGAGTGACGTGCAGGACAGAAAATGATGAGTCACAGACTTTTTTACCACAAACAATAGTGCCTCACCAAGGTTTGTTTGCACTGGTTTAAGAGAACAGACATAAAGTGCCCCTCCCTTCTTAAGCCCCGTGATATTTTCTATTCTCATCATTCACCATTCATCTTGTCTGACATCTGTATGCTGTCATCACTGCACTGTCACAGACATCACAACATTCCTAGACAATATTTCATATAGTCGTCAGTGTGCTATAACTGGACTCCACATCCTCTGCACATCTCTGACCAGATGCAGGTTCATCCTGTGTCCACGAATCCTCCCTGCTATGGGGACAGAGCTCGGCCACATGACATTACATGAACGCGTGGTTAAAATCAGATGGTCAAACTGTGGAAAACAACATTCCCTTGTGAATATGTAATGTAACGCCCATTGGGACTAAATACTATCTAACATGTGACGTGTAAATAGTGAATAAATATATCAAAATCTGTGATATTTTAGTATATTACTGTGCTCCCATTTTCAGTTCATCCACCACGAAATCTAGAAATTTGTAATATATACAGTAAAACAGTTACAGCTTATATTCATGAATGCCTAATATTGTACTGTAGAATGACTTTTTGGACCCTTTGGCACATTGCTTTGAAAATGAATCTTAACATATTGTCTGTATCTCCATTACAAACAATGCTGATAACACACACACACACATATATATATATATAATGTATAATATATGCAAAATCAGATTAAACAATGCAGGTGTCCTTTGTATTTTGTGATAAAGTCACGACTTATGTAAGAATCCACTATGATAAAGACTTGGTTGGCATAAATCCTGCTCATGAAAAATAGAAATGAGACGTTTTCATTTGTATGTATTACTTTGAGCCGATATAGTCAATGGATCGTTCGCCTTTATCTTATTATAATCAAAGTCGCGGCGTGAACACAGGCGAAAGAAACTCTTCCTGTGGCTGGCTGGCTTCTGGGGCCCCTCCGGGTGCTTTGTATGAGTGAACCGTGAACTAAAATGTGCTTTGATCCTTTATTTCTACACTGTCCACATTAAGTCAAGCGACCTCCTCTTCCTCTTCCACCATGTGTCTCTGTGACTCATATTGCTGCAGGAGGATTGTAGCTGAACTGACCTCCAAACTGTGGTGTGCCTTTGTTCCCCTGCTTTGTCCTCAGATCTTTACACTGGCGTCCTGTTGGTCAAATAATTGTCTTCAAAACATTACTGTTGGTTTACAAAGCACTGAATGGTTTAGGCCCAAAATACATTTCTGATCTTCTGCTTTGCTACGAACCACCCGGACCCCTCAGGTCGTCTGGGACAGGTCTGCTCTCTGTCCCCAGAGTCAGAACTACACATGGAGAGGCAGCGGTCAGTTTCTATGCTCCACAGATCTGTAACAAACTCCCAGGAAACTGCAGGACAGCTGCAACTCTCGGTTCTTTGAAATCAAGCCTGAAGACTTTTCTGTTTGCCGCTGCCTTTCATTAAACACTATCTATGCTTTTCCTGTACTGCACTGTAACTTTTATCACCTGTCTTTTTCTCCTTTAACATGTTCTTATTTTCTTTTTTTCATTTTTAATTATGATATTTAAATGTGATTGTATCTGTTTCTTCCCAGTTGCTCTTAATGGTGTATGTTAAGCACTTTGAATTGCCTTGTTGTTGAAATGTGCTATACAAATAAACCTGTTTCGTTTTCCTTTCCCTGCTCACCACCAGTCACGTCAGTGTTGAGCCGACGAATCGACTCTCTGTCGCCCCCTCGTGCTCGAGAGTGTAACTGAGTTTCGTTTGCGCAGAAAGGAAACCTGAGGAAGTTATAAAACCCTCCGCGCATCTCGAGGGCTCGTCACCACACGACGGAGACCAGAGCAGAGGACGGACATGGACTTTGGTGAGTACATCACTCGAGTGATGATGAACACTGGAGGATAACGGTCTTGTGATCGGGCGAGCTGAGATGTAATGAGTCACCGTTTTCTTCTCTCGTGTTGCAGTGATAGGTGCTGTTGTTGGAACAGGTAAGACATCGAGACATTCACTTTGACAGCAGAGTTTACATATATAGATAGATAGATACATTTCACACAGCACACTTTAAAAAAGATATACAATATCTATACAAATAAATGTGAAATACACGAATAGCAAAAAAAAAAATAGAGAATAAGAATAATACATTTAAAGAATTTTACATGAAATATTAACAAAAACAAGTCAAGTTTTTTATATAGCACATTTCATATGACAAACATATAGACTCAATGTTCTTAATGTATTGCAGGTCAATTAGGTTTATAATAATAATGCAATAATAATAACATTTAAAAAAGGTAATATTATTTTTCATTCATTTTGAAAAATGTAAAAAAAAAAAAGGAAAATATGAAACCCCCCCTCACCCCTCTGTGTTCATGTCACATCTGTGTTCATGTCCATGTGCAGTAGGGGCTGTGGTCGCTGCTCCCGTTCTTCTGGGGGCCGCAGGTTTCACCGCAGCTGGAATAGCAGCAGGCTCCCTGGCTGCTCAGGCCATGTCGGTGGCCGCAGTTGCTAATGGAGGTGGAGTGGCAGCAGGAAGTGTAGTGGCTGTTTTGCAGTCAGCAGGTAAACTGTCCCAAGTATAGGTTTTATTTTGTATTAAATTGTATTATATTATTATGGTACAGTCTTTAGTTACAATAATGGCACTACTGTATGTACTGTACTGTGATAGTGTTCTATTCGAAGTGTGTGTAATGCCCCTGTAGGTGCGGCTGGTGTGTCCGGAGCTGCCAGTGCAGCCGTTGGAGCAGCAGCAGGGCTGGTGAACCTCATTGTTTAAAAAAACTTTGAGGACTCATATTTACTGTGAAATGTCAAATGGAAACAAGTGTCAATCCGGTTACTCTAATGGAGCAGTCAATGTCCCGAGACGGCTGAAAAGCTGATGTGCAGTTACTTTCACACGATGTTACATTGTTGAGTGGAACAATCAAATTAAAGACCAAATGCATTTGAAAGAATTAACTGGTTCATTGTCTGCTTTTTTTTAGGTTAAGTATCTATCTACAGTATTTATGTACAATAGCATTTGTGTACAATTACTTTGCTTACTGTACACAAGTGCTAGAGCCACCAACCTGCAGGGCTAAAACATTTTATTTTCTCTTTGCACTGATTTACTAAAGATCGAAAATTTGCCCTGTCTGCAGTCACAACTAAACCAGTTTATCATTTCTTGAGTATTTCTGATTTGTTTGTTTGTGTTATTAACAGGAAAGGTTTTCAATTTTAATTTAGTCAGACTGACTGACTACAATAAAATCTTTCTTCTCTCATCATGTCTGTTCTACCTAATGATTCTGTCGGCCCCCTGGTGGACAACTAAGAGAAGTTCTCTGTACATCTCCGCAGCTTAGCCCAATGTGGTTTCCTAAAATAAGGCATTGGATGCTCGTCAGCTGATTTATAGTCAGTGTGGCACTTTATCCTCTTGTACGCACATGCATGTTTTGTGTGGGTGCCCCATTAACACTTATTGGTTTTGTAATAACCAGTGCCAGTGACTTAACTTGAGTGTAAACAGACCGATGAAAATATGAAGGAGTTGAGGGAATGGGGACAGCCGTGTGTGTGTGTGTGTGTGTGTGTGTGTGTGTGTGTGTGTGTGTGTGTGTGTGTGTGTGTGTGTGTGTGTGTGTGAAGTCATGTGGGTAAGAGCAAAAATATCTATATTTTCTTTAAATCATCCAGAGCACACATACATTAGTACACACATCCATATGCTACAACTAAAATAAAGGCACACTTGATGTGAACCATTAGACCATGATGATCGATTGATTGTATTAATGTTAAGGTTGTCTTATTTAAGTTAGTTTGAGAACATTCAAACAAGCTTTAATCCGTGATACTGTAGTAGGTATGGTTTTCTGTTATAGTGCGAAAATTAAAATCGGAGCTATAAATAACGACAGGCATACAAAATATAGAACGACAATCTTCATGAAACGAGGAGGAGGGTTACAAACAAAGGAGGACAGGCCACATACTACGACACCACAAGGCCTCTATTAATTTGGGAAAACAACAACACAATCACTCATATTGAACTATCAATGCTTTATACATTAAGCACAGAGCAGAGAAAGAGAAACTCCCCAGCCTGGTATCCTAAGTATGAATATTATATATCCACCCAGTGTGTGCTGTGTACAAAGAGCACAGTGCAGACAACCAGCAGCACAACATAGTGTACTTGAGCCACAGAGAAGGGGAATCCAACCAAAAATGCGAATGACAAGGAACATTATTTATATTTTCTATCACCATTTTGTTTAACCTGCTCACCGTTTAGATGAAGCAGATGACGCTGCTGGCTGAAAAAGAAAGTAGACGTGGAACAATTACTTGTGCTTTGGAGCTGGAAGAGCAACTCCCCAACCTGCCATTTTATTTGACTCCCAGGGACGTCTCCACCCTAAATACTGGACACATCAGGCCTAGTGGTTCTCTGTAAAACGAATGCTAGATGGTGAGCATGGTGCACATTATGCCTGTTAATACGCTGACATTTCTCTCGCAGCACTATTGAGCCCAAGCACATCGACACCTTCGTCTCGTTGGATTGCAGTGGAAATTAGTTGAGACTGCTATGAGAAGGAGTAAACTCAATCTTCTGTGAATCTTCAGTAGGTTGCGGTTCGGTGACAAACAGTCGATAGCCTCCATCCTTAGGCGGCGTCTGCAGCTGCACCTGCAGTGGCACTGTGTCCTTTATACACAGGACGATAGAAGAATTTCATTAGATAATTTAGACAAACATCAAAGACAATGGTGGACAATAACTTCATCCTAATATTGAACCTCACTTCTTTACCTCAAACACTTTTAGTTAAACTACCCTCAAACAGCATCAGGGGAGGCTCAGGAACTGGAGGTTGTTGAGGAATTTTCGTCTACCCTCCCTGAGAAACTGTTAGGACGAGTCTTCTCGGGCACCAAGCAAGGTCATCTCATCTATGGCAAGCCTAAACAATCATTGAGCAGCTGAAGTCTCACTCGAGATGTCATAGTCGCGGGGAGATGACGACATTACTCTAAACTAAATACACTACGGCAGACTATCTTGGGACGCCGAACACTGTGAACTTGTTGATCTGTGTAGCGAACCGGAAGTTTCCTCAATATTGAGCTCTTATAATAAATACTTCTGCTCTAAGACATCCACGGTTTCCGTCTTCCTGAATCAGCATCCACTCCATCAATTATTCCATTTTAGCTGAGTGTGGCGAACAGGACTCTAAATTAAGTGAAAATACGTATCACATTAGATATTAAAAGGAGATCATGCACAATAACCTAAACATGTGATTTGGTTGGAGAGATGGTTCTGATACAGTAGTTTTAGATAAATCTTACATATACACATATATATCTACAATCCAATTAATAATAACCAGTTTGCTTTTTTACGTTGGGGGGAAAAGACAAGAAACTACTTTTTGAAGACAGACATTTTTTCTTTAATCTTGAAAGAGAGAAACCCGATTGCATAAATCCACAGTTCTCATTAGGCCCAGATTTCACAAGTTTGGCCTCTTTCAATAACCACTTTGCTTCACACTCAGTGAGCATAGTAGAGCAACAACAACAACGAACTTCATGACAACAATAAGACAGACAGGCAGACAACAGCAAAGGAGACACTGAACTTCGGGCACTTTAGGGACAAGTAGCAGAATTAAAAATGCCACATTGCAAATGACAATAAAAACTATATATGTTAAAACAGTACTTTCTTGAACAAGAACAAATAAAATTTAAATGTAAAATGAAATATTCCAGTTTTACCAATATTCTCAATCTGCAATCTTGAAATACATTCATATACACGGATCAAACAGCCACATCTTCAACATATATTTACTAGCAACGTGCACTGCTGAAAAAAACAAAACAGAAAAATAGAAAAAGGCACCAATTTTATAAACTTTTAAACACCCAGACGAGCAGTAAAGAGATAAAACTGTAGAAATCCAAGCGGAGTTTCTGCATAAAACGACTGATTGCATGTCGTCAGTGCAACTGTCCAGGCCGCATTCAGACTCGCTCCTTATCAAAAATAGTTGATGATGCCTCAGAAACCTGGCATCTTAAGAAAAAATATTTAGAATTATTAGATTTTCTTTTAACTGTCTATTTGGTTCATTTTACTGATACTTTATTTCAATATCTTTTGTCTTTCAAATGATTATACTTTGTGTGGGTCAAAATACTTTGAGCAATCTTTATGAAGGATTTTCATTTGCAACTACTGCCTTTATTAATATCATAATAAATCATTTATAGAGCAGTTAATAAAAACAAATGTTGCATTATCCGGTTGTGAATAATCCATTTGGCTGATATTTATCCCTTGTCCTTTAGTAATAGCGTTGCCTTTAAGGTTGATCTGCTCTCCCTTAATAATAGCACAATAAAGCTTGATTCCTCGTTAGCAGTTATTACTTAACAACCAATGGATGAAATAGTCCTCTGAACGGATTACATCATTATAAATTATAGATGCAAAAGAAATAATTAATGTGATAATATGATATTATCACGTAATATACTGGTCATATTGAACCCCCAGGGTTTCCTTAAATTTTCAACCTATTGTCAGGACATTAAGACCAAAATGAAATGTCCCTTGAGTCCATCTCCTTCTGCGCCGTGATGTCCAGGCTACTTCGGTGCTGAAGAAGTCTCCTCGTTCATTGTTCCTTTCTTGGTAACTCTCTGAGCGATCCCATACGGCACGTGGCACGCTACTGTGCCCATTTCTGCTGCCCCCTCCACATGAAACATCTGGTCGTCAAAGAAAATGTGTGGCCTGATCTTCTCCAGCATGGGGCCCTTGGGTGCCCCTGCCAGGAAGAGGGCCTCATCGATCTCCAGACCCCATGAGCGCAGGGTTTTTAGGGCTCTGGTACCAGAACTGGCTGCGCTGCGAGCCGTCACCAGGTAGGTCCGGATGGGGCAGTCCATGCGCTGGCCTTTGTCATAAAACTTCTTCTGCAGTTTTCCTAAAGCCTCCAGGAAGCCCTTCAGTGGCCCCTGCAGAAAGATGGAAGGATGAAGGACAGTAAATCTACAGTTTCCTTTGGGTATGCTTTCTGCATATGCCATTTATTGCATGTTCAAATCACTGTCTTTTTTAGAATGTAGAAGAAGCTGTTTTCTACCAGCTGTTTTTTTTACTTTCATGGTGTCGACCATCATTCCTATGAATTTAATAATAATTTAATTACCAGGTTTGTTACAGAAATTTGGAAATGAGGTGACATCAAAAGAGTCTGTCAAAAGTCACAGAGGCAAGAAATAGGCAGACGCTCAATTCAAGGTTATTTGTTAAAATTGGGACATTGACAGTTATTTTTCTGCTTTGGACAGGAGCCAGGCTGCTGGCATTGAATTAGCCATGATGCTAATGCTGCAGGCTGCAGCCAGAAAACGGCTCAGAGTAAAAAGTACCTTACCAGCGTCTTTACGACCGTGACTAAACAATAATAACCACCTAGAATCGCTATAAGGGCACCAAAGTTATCTGTTGCCTCTTTGATTAGGGATGAATAATGGATGACATTTCAGATGCATTAGCAGTGTGTTCATGGTCTCTAAGTGTGTACTGTACATGGTCCAGAGGCTTGTTCTCGTGGGCCTTTTCGTGCTCGAAGAACTTGTCCAGGCCGTGGGCCTTGTAAATGCGCTCCGACTCGTCAGAGAAGAGGACGGCATCGCCGTCGAAGGCGACGCGCAGCTGAGTCTCCGACACTTCCTTCATCTTCTCCTGGGTGAACATGGTGGCCGCTGCTATACCTGCATCACGCACAGCGTCTCACACACAGGGGCACAAGCTTTGTACGGTACATTTACATCTTATCTGTTGAAATCATTGCTGAAAAATCGGGAGCAACGACTAACTCTTGGCTTTTTATTATTTCAGCTTTTCTGTATAGCAGCTTCTCTCCCATTGTACTGACCTTCCCCCAAGGCTTCTCGAACCTTGACTGGGTCGGCGGACAGGTAAAGGTTGGTGTGGTAGGCCTTCAAGTAGCCGATGGGACTGTTTCCCCCAGTCATACAGAAGCGCTCGATGAACAACCCTGCAGAGATAAGGAATCAAAAGTTAAAGATGAAAAAAGATTGTGAGTATGTTTATATGAATTACTCATGGTGCTTATGGTCTTCATTTTACAATTTGTCATCCCCTCAATGTCACCTTGCCTGTATAAAAATTGCGAGGGACTTCACCGATATCAAGGTAAAATGTTGTCAGAAAATCTCGGGCTGTGCAGATTTTTCCGCTCGGTTCGATTACATCAGAGGGCACAGGGGGAGGAAGAGCTGAGCCCCCGCGAGGAACCGAGGCCACAGTTCCCCGACTCCCACCTCTTGTTCCTGGGGGACTTACTGTGGTGTGAGGACCATGACTTGAGATTCAACCATAACCACTGGCAGCCCCCGCTCAGCCACAGGGATGAGAGCGGCCCCTTCAACTGACACGCAGGGCTTCGCAAAGGAAATAAAATTCAAAGTAGAACAGGACGACAGATTCTCAGATTACTGCCGGTTCCTTTCTCTTCCCTTTTTCCTCTTTGACTTTGTCTTTCTGTTTCTCCCTCTCTGAGTATAGACTCCATGTGCACACAGAGAATCTACAGAGACTCCAGCCCACCCTCGGCCTGTGCTACATGGACCTGTGGTAGATGTTGTGCTTGTCAGGAGATCACCCAATTACAAACCCACGCTCTTTTGCAACAAGGTAAAAATGATGGTTGAGGCTGAATTTCACTCGTCTGCAACCTGTCCAGACATGCATGTTTTTACACTGTTATGTGTGCACATACTGCATGCTTACATCTCTTTTAGTTGACAGGCCTGCTATTGATTAAATTAGTGACACTAGAGATTTCCCAAACGAACCTGCATCCACAGTTAACTGATCATCCAGCATGAGAGAAACTGAACCATTCAGTGGCTTTGGTGACGGCTTGAAATCAGCAAATAGTAGCTTAATTCCTTCAAATGTGTTATTGTGTCTCTTCGTTTCACTTCCCTAAAGCTCTTAGCTCCAAGCCCATTTGTGGCCTACATACAAAGAGGAAATTCTGCTCTTGTTGGGGACTATTTTGTAGCGACGGATTGATAGACTTTTGATTCTCCGGTGAGTTACAGCAACAGGGTAATGCATGTGTTTCTGATCCATAATACATTACCCTGCAATATCATTGTTGTAAAGCAACATGTCGCCCATGTAAGGGTGTAGCTGGCTCGTGTGTTTTTAATTTGATTTCCCTTTTGAATTGTTTTCATTTATTGACGAGGTTCGTTTAGGTTTCTTTTGAAATTCCTTTAAGTTATGCTTTTCAGAGGGATATGAGTTGTAATTAATGGCTTCATACATTATATTTAAAAAATCATATTTGGATGTGGTAAAATGTTCGCTTGCAGTTTATTTCAGAGATTGCATTGGTCTCTTATTGGGCTTTCTCTGTGAATTGACCTTGCTCATGTTTGATTACCTGACCTGAAATGTAGTCATGTGATTGCAGGTGGAAACGTAACGGGGACGGTTTAAAAGTCATCAGTAATAAAGGGAAGTATAGTTTCTGTCTACTTAAAAAACCCATCTGGTCTTCAGATATAAATATATAAATAATTGGACCATTTGAGAAATATGCTATGAACTTTCTTTTCAGGTGCCATGTGAGAAGATTGAAACCACTCTCATGGCCGTACAGTAAATATGATGCAAGATCAAGTGATGCTACACCAGGCAAAATGAAATATTTTACAAGTACGCATTAATACAACGTTTTGCACCTATATTGCAGTAACTCACGGTGATGATTGATGGTATTGATGAGTCTTAAGCCGACGTTTGCGTGGTTGTTGGTCATGAGCACAACATCAAAGAGCTCCTCGCTGTCAGGGTAAAGCTCCCTCAGCCGAGTGTTCACAGCCTCCAGAGCCTGGGAACACAACCAAGCACAGATTTGGGTATGTGAAGAAAAAGATCATGGTGTTTCTCTGCAGTGTGGATTGAAAGTGTGTTTGTGTGGGCTGGTGTTTCATGCTTGTTAGTCATCCACCGCCTCCAGAGACACGACCCAACACTGACACCAAGCGTTTCATATAGTGGGTATGTGTGTGTGTGTGTGTGTGTGTGTGTGTGTGTGTGTGTCTCCCACTCTCTCCCCACACAAGCTCTGACCTTGATAAAGGAGAAGGCAGGTCCCGCGCTGAAAGGCTCAGTTTCGTGCTCCACCTGATGCTTGATGTAATCCTCCATGCCTTGGTGCTCGTAGATCTGCTGCTCCTTCTCCATGTTGAAGAGGACTCGAGACGACACGGCGATGGTGATGGCATTCTCCGGCTTGGGCTGGAGGATGAGAGGTTCAAAAAAACGTTTCATATTCATGCAGCTTTGCCTTGTTCTTCAAAAACACAGAGGGTCGACTTTGACTTATAGAATTAGAATATAGAATTAGAGGGGCTGATGTTTTGGAATCAGGTTCAGCGTTATAACTTTCCAGCCTCCACGGAGACAGGTCACTATTCATACGCTGGACAGCAGCATGACAATGCTGAGAAAACTTTTGCTCGGTTGCAGACTCTGGCAGTTCTCTTTAGACAGGAATAATGGAATAGCGGCTTTAATGCCAATGCCAGACATGCTAAGAACTGTGTGATCTGAAGGGAAGTGACAGCGTGATATGAAATACTTTCCAGTGGAAGACAAAGTGCAGGCCCACATACCAAAATGCCTGACACTTGTTAACTCTTGGGAGGCTTTGGCAGCAAACCGTAGTTAGTTTTTAACGGTCAATGAATTGGCTGAACTCAAAAGTAAGATTTAGGAAAAACAAAAACTGGGCACATATATCAACTTAACCTTAATTTTACCACATATTTTTGTCAGACTTACAATCCCCTGCATCCTGCAAGTGTCTGAAGTTGTAGTTGTTGTGTCCGTTCCTTAATTTTGACTCACCCTCTCTCTAGGTAAGAAAATCCAAATGAGGCCGTAGCGATAACATTTACTGAGAATTATCCACCTGATCGGAAATAAGACCCCGGTATTTGTTTCACAGTTTCCAACGGACACAAAGACGCCTTGCCGAGCCCCTGTATCTCTCTCCACAACGCAGCAAGCTGGAGGCTTCAAATGATGCAGCGCTCACTCGCAAACCTGGAGACGGCCCCTTTGTGCTGTTCAGGTCAGTGCATCTGTCTTCTCTCATCTGTCACTCATCATGTGACTCGGGAGGAGAACAAGTCTTGGCTTGAACTAGCAAAACTAAAAGTAAGAGCAACATAATTCGGCCATAAATTGATTCCCCTTGTAATACATGTGGTGTGCCTCGTCTTTTGCTGTCACCAACCCTTGAAAGACATTGGAAACTCACAGGAACTATACGTGTAAATGGATGCTGTGTGAGGAAAAGGCTGCAGGGAGACTCACTGGTTTAGGTTTCCTGGTGGGAGTGGAGGGCTTCAGAACCACCCGAGCATTGTCCCAGGGGGCTCGACCGCTGCTGCTGCTGTTGGTGCTGCTGCCATTTCTGGTCAGATCCTGTCCACTGACGGTCAGAGTTTGACTGTTGTTGAGACTCATCTTACCTCCCTCAGCTCACCTCTCTCTCCGCACCCCACTGAGTCCCAGTGTGTCCCCCTGATGGCTCTCTCCTCTCCCCTCTCTCTCTCTCTCTCTGGCTGGCAGGAGTTCCCAACAAAGTCCTTACTCACTCTTGCGCATTCACAATTTGAATCCAGTCCCGGTGCACCCAGGAAATGAATCCATCAATCTGTGCGCAGCTGCAGAGCGAAAGGGCTCTATAAAAAGCAAAAGGCAGAGCAGGAGTGAGACGCTGCAGAGTAAAAGAGGGATGGAGAGCGATTCAAGGAAAAACGCTGAAGTCAGGCTGCTCCTCTTCTCTCTGGCATCACCGGTGTTACTGTACATTTCTTGCTCAGCTCCTCTGTTCCTTCTCCCTCACATACACACTATTGACTTCAAGCCATTTGCATCCTGCCCCCTTTTTCCCCCTCGTTTTAACCCTTTCAGCGTCTGGTCCCCTGGAGCAGCAGCAGAGCATGTTATTTAATGCATGTGACAGCCAGTTGTTGCACCCTATTGGACGGAGCAGGCCAGCGTGTCAGAGCACGGCTGTGTCATGATGCTTGAAATGTATTCTTCAGTTCACAGAGAGGTGGAGCTTGATATTATTTCAACAAAAAAAAGAAAGGCTGTTTTTGTCATACAGTGCTTTAATAGATCACTTAAAGTGAAGAGGATATTACTTATTTTGTTTCAGATGTGGTTATTATTTAGAAATATTATCCCACTTGCTTTTAACTACCTGCCATGCACTACGTTACGTGTTCCTGCTCAGCAGTGTGGGAAATGAAGTCCGTCCTGGGCCATTTGCTTCCCCTTGCGCATCTAATGATAATTTCTTCTTGCCTCTTCATCTGGTAAAAAAAAACAACCCCTGCAGGATCTTGGCATGGATTGAAATAAGAAGCAGCAGTCCCAGTTGCCAGGCAACGGCCGGGGAGTCAGAGGGGCTGGGACACCCGCATCCATTATCTGATTGGCTGTGGGGACACCAGACTGCATATGCCCTCCAAATATGGCATCGATCAGTGACACACACACAGGTGATGCAGGGGGCGAGATGAAGGTGTGCGTTCTGCTTTGAAGAGCATGAACGCATTATTAACGACATTAGCTGTGCTTTTGTGGCAACTAGCAGGCGATTTGTCAGCCACAGATGGTTTCTGGGAAAACGATGCTGAGCGAGACGTCTTGGCAGGCACTCGAGGAAATAGAGGGATAATAGAGACACAGTCTGACGGGAAACATGCTGGACACGACTGCGTCCACTACAACCGTCATCTGTATTTATCCGTCAGTATTACAGAGGTAGCAAATATCAGACAAGGTTATATACAGTATGTCAAAAAAGAATTTAAAAGAGATCTTTTTTTCAAAAGATCTCAATTTATATTGTTGCCTCCTATACATTCAAGACACTCTGATCTCAACTGTGTCAACATATAAACCCACAGGGGTTCAAGTAAAACTATATCTATCCAATATTTCCGGAAGCCAGCACACATGAAACATCACAAAGTGCCACACTGCGCCAAATTTAACTGATAGAATATGATCTCTGGCTGTAACCAAACACTCCCCTGCATGCTCCCCAGAGACCAGACACAAAGATATTGTATTGATTAACTGAGGACAGCTGAGGGATTGTGTGCATTTATTGTCTGGGACCTAATGAACTGTAAAAGCATACAACCTTTTTCTTTCTAAGTATTTATTTTGTGTTTAGATGAGCCATCAATAATGTTGGGTGCAGGACATTTTTGGACACATTTGAGTAAATAAAATAAAAAAAAACTCTTCCTGTTTGAGGTGCTACATTATTTAGAGCTTCTTGGTGGTGTGCTGGCATTGAAGGCTGTTGACCGGTCATTTGTTGCATTTCATGCTCCTAGCCACTAGAGCGTAGTAAAGGATAGGCGAACCTCCCAGCTGTTCAGGGCGCTCTTGAATGCCTCACTGCCTCCTTCATTCTTTGGGGCCTCATAGACAAAGAGGATATGAAAGAGATTCTCTGCGTACAGAGGAAGTTGATCTGAAGAACCTGAATATTTCGAATCCTTGATTACTTTAACTTTGGAAGTGTAGCTTTCCTGTCCACAGGAACGTTCACTGTCTGTGGTGATTACTATGTGCTATTATGACCTTTGGTTTTAGTGGATATAAAAGAAAAGTTAATGGAATTCGAAAATATAAAGCTTATCGTTGCATAGAAATACATTTCCTCTCTAAGAAGAGCCTATTGAGCAGTAAAAACAGGACAAACCCATATTAATTAGAAAGTATTTTGATAGGTTTTAGTGGATATGAGTATGAAATAAAGACTTCACATCCTGCTGTATCTCAACCATGTATGTGGCAGCCTTTGGGTTCCAGTCTGCAGCTCTGAGGGGGTTATCAGAGCTCCATTATCAGGACATGGAGACAGTTGGGCCGCACCCACTGAGCTGATTTGAATAACGCCAGGCATTTGGCGCGAGGCTCAGAGGAGCCAGCCTTTCTTCATACCGGCTGTGACACCACTCCCCTCCCCTCCCCTCCCTGTTGTACCCTGGAGTGGCGGGAAATGCTAGAGAGAAAGAGACACGGTGATAGAGTGAAAGAGGGAGAGAGGCACTGTGTTTGCTGGACGCGAGGAGCTGTTGTGTGCCTACTCTGTACCTGCGGTTGCCCTGGAAACGTGTCTGACGTGAGATGTACCTCGGAAAAATAGGGGGACGGGGAGAAAAGAGATCAGGAAGAAGAAAGCAACAGCGCCCCTGCCCCCTGTTTTGGCGCGAGACGAATAGGGAGATAATGCTCTCTCAGTGGTAGACTGTGGGAGGAGACAAAAGCAGGCATGTGTGGAGCGGGCCAGAACAAAGAGAGGGTAACAGCCTGGACTACCCCCTCTACCCCCTTATCAGGCCCCACCCCCCCCCACACAAACACGGCCTAAGGGCTTGAGGCAAGGCAGATGACTATTATAACCTTAATCAGTCCTTCAAAGCAACCACTCTGGCATGTTTGCTACCACCAGCTTCTTTGTTCTTGTTGGGCCTCCGCTTGGTTTTGGCAAGATTTCTTCCTCTTTCCCACGCATAAAACTCACAGACAAACACACGCCGACGTATCACACACATCTATCAGCCTTTCTTCCTTTTCTGGCTGAGTTAAGGGCTGGCGGTCGTTCACCTCCGAGCTAAAGGACGCGCATGAAGGTCGTTCGCTGGAGTCAGATCCCAGACCCATTAACAGCATCCACACTGCACTCAAGTGACATAATTGGATTTGTTGTTATTGGCTTTCAGAGAGGCCAACAGTCTGCAGGCAACCCATCCCATCCCCTAAATCTGCAGTGTAAGTGAGTTTGAGGGGTGGCAGCTGACTGAGCACAAGCATCGTTCCGTTGTGCGAAAATTCACCCCGTCAGAGAGCAGAGCGGCGGCTCCTCTCACTTCCTGCCTCCAGTGGGCTCAACGCAAAAACAGGAAGCCTGTGCTGCCCATGTGTTTCCTAGACCTCACAACAGCCTCTCTCTCTCGAACTCTCAGTTCCACACAACACACAGGCCTACAGTAGGGAAGAGGAAAGCAGGGCACTGATTATTACATAAGCTCCACAGTGGTGGTCACTCAGGTCCTGGTGACAACAGCAGTCACATTCAGATGTGGGGCTGAAAAGAAGGAATTGTTACAATGCAGGAGGAACAGAGGCATCTATACACTATACATCCTCCATCTGATAACTGATAGTCTGATAACACACACTGTGTGTGTGTGTGTGTGTGTGTGTGTGTGTGTGTGTGTGTGTGTGTGTGTGTGTGTGTGTGTGTGTGTGTGTGTGTGTGTGTGTGTGTCTGTGTGTGTGTATCTGCAATTTAGCATTTCAATGTAAATGGGTGCAAATACACTCTCACACTCCAGTAATTGGTCAATAAATTGGCGTTTGATGTGTGTGTGTGTGTGTGCGTCTGGTGTGTGTGTGTGTGCGTGTGTGTGTGTGTGTGTGCGTGTGTGTGTGTGTGTGTGTGTGTGTGTGTGTGTGTGTGTGTGGTGGGGGGTGCTGATTAGCGAAGGCCTGACCGATGGAGAGACAGAGTAGGGGGTTACAATGGTGGTGGTAGGCAACAGCTAACTAAGGTCTGCAGGGGGTTAAAGGGGATAAGGGGGAGGGGTAAAGCTCCTCTCTGAGTAGCTTTAGGGCAGGGGGGGTTGGTGGTGACGGCACTCAATGGGGCCAGATTCAAAAGATGCAGCAAGTGTCCCACCAACTTCAACTGGAGCAACCTTACACCACGGAGGCGAACAATGGAACATCTGCTGGCTGACAAAGCTGGCAGCTCCCTGAGCGATCACAAGTGGCATCGGGTTTAAACTGCTACACTGTGGACAAAACCCCCAACAGTAGCAACAAGTTTGAACATATATGTGAGATCAAAGATACTTGGCATCTGATCGGGCTATATCACTTTATTTTGAAAGCACATGAAACGTCTTTAAATGTGCTTTCAAATGCAGGGGAGGCCGAGTCAGTTTGAGAGCCGTTTGGGAATATGTCAAATTCGATGTCAGATATCCTGGTTTTTGGAGAGTCCGAGTTATATGTGAGTGTATAAACACTATATCCGGGTTTAGAATACCCTAATCGGCCCTTTTGCCAATTTTTCTAAACTATAATATCACAATTTATAGGTACTCTTAAAGTATAAGAGACATCGAGGATTTTTATTCCTGGCTGTGACACTGATTACGTTAAAACTTCATTACTTGAGCTCTTTGGGAGGCCAGTGCAACAAGCTGTAAACCCAACGTTGACCTATTATCAGATAATACCCACTGTGACTTCAGCACTGTCATGGTCTCCGCCAACTCCTAAGGAAAACATTTACTGTAGCTTTTTTTAGACATGAATGCCGGAAATTCTGGACTTTTTTAAAAAGAGCTGCCTGCTGCGGCGACTGAAAACAATACTGATGAGTGTGAATAAAATAAAACAGCAAAGTTGAACAGCGACCCGAGAGACGCTACAATGCCTCATAGAGCTGAGGGGAACCAGGGAGTCCTGTGTTCATTTTTTCTCAGGTGTGTTCATCCCTTCAAGGAATTCATTTCATATCACAAATTCAATTGGTCAATTGTTTATATAAAAACATTGTACAGAGTAGACTTTTATGACCTGCCCCTCTTGTCTTCTGTTACAAATTGCTGAAGAAGCAAAACCCAGTAGAGCAATTAGTTCAGAAAGTCCAGAAACCAAAGGGGGTTCATCGCAACCTTTTAACGGGACCCCGACTGGACAGTGCCTGATTTGAAGACTTGTCTGCACCGAGCCAGATAATCAGAAACTGGAGAAAGGGATACTAATAACTATAGGGATCACACTCATATCCCCAGAATGATTTGGTTTTTTTTAAATATACAAAAACTGGATTTGTGTTCATACTTAACGGGGATACAGTTAACTTCAATGAGTCACTTACAAGCCGCCTCACCGTCTCCCGCCCTCTCTGTCCCTGTGCGTGTTGGTTGATGGGGGGGGGGTTAGGGTTGTCGGGGGCGTTGCCAGGGTGAGGGCAACACAGCAGTTGTCACTGTTGAGCCGCCCCCCCTTCACCTTCTGCTTATCCATTAACCAGCACCATGGTTACATCACCACAGCTAAAAGTCCCTTACACATCTCCAGGGGCCAAAGAGACAGGTTACTCATGTGTGTCTCCGTATGTGTCTGAATTCAAAATACGTGTATCTGTTTTGTGTGTGTTTGTGTGTCTCCCATTCAATCTCCCTGCTGTATCATCATCCTCTCATGTACGGTGCTGGCTGTGCGTTTGTTTGTTTACCCTGTGACTGTGGGACCGTCCGTCTTCGGCGCGATTATGTCATACAGCGCGCTCAGGTCAGGGAGTTTAGCGTGAGCCACTGACAGCTCACGCAGTGAGATGGTTTGAGGACCTTTTGATGGGTTCATTATAATCGGAGCTGTGGTGTGTCTGGGCCCAGATGGCAGTGGTGTTTACACTAACAGGATTAGGATTAGCTCCAGATTAGACAGGCAAGTTGAAAGGCCTGCTCTGCTGACACGACACGGCCGCCTGGCCCCATGATAACCCTCCCGAACATATCTCGGATACTACTGACCTACGGCCGGCCAAAGAGCTGCCGGGCCATCGCGGGTGATGAAGGTGCTCGTGGAAACGGGCAAGGCAAAAAAAGTAAAACCTCCTTTGCGCTGTGCCGGACAACGGGTGCGGCACAGCAACTCATGATGCCTCGTGCGTTTATTTGTTGTTGTATTTAAAGGTTGGACCACTTTGGTGGGCTGAGGTTTAAAGCAAAACACTGTGTTCACACCAGTCAGCTGGGGCCAGATGTATCCAGAGACAGTGGAACATATACAGCCTGTTCCAATTGAATCATCGCCGTTATGTAACACCGGCCTTAGGGCGGGGAGGGTGAGCAAAACGGAGAGGGAGAGAGAGAGACTGAGCTCAGGAGACTGACCTAGATCAGCAAATGGTGGAGATAAGTACCTGCGGGGGGGGGCAGGAGCCATCAGACTGATTCTTTGGGGGGAGTGATCTGAGAAGAGGGGGTGTGGAGAGACAGACCGGGGAACAGGAGAACTGAGGAACAGGGAGTGGAGGAATATGATTTCTCGCATGCCAGCATATTCGTGTGGTTTGGATCCACAGCCTCATTATAATCAGATGGACAGTGGCTGCCACAGTCACGGCTGAGCTCCAGTGACACAACGGGGCTGGAATGTGGGTCAGTAGGCAGAGCGACGGACGACTGTGACCAGGGGAAGTTTCCACAAGTGTTCGTGTGTCTGTGGGTGTGTTGGCCGTGTGCGGCCTCACAAGCAGCTGTGAGTTTCTGCGCCTGTTCCCACTCGTGTTTGCCCCATCTTCCTTGACCGTCAGCCACTTGAAAAATAGAACAACGGGAAGGGTGTGTGTTGAGCGTTGAGCAAGAGAGGGATGACAGTGAGTCCACTTCTCCTCTGTCCAGCTGACTGCGATTCCCCTCCGAGCCTGGAACTGCACAAAAAGCGTTCCGCGCCAACCTGAACCAAGCTTCCTAATGGGAGATTAATCAATTCCAGCGCGGCTCATTCTCACACGGCAGATCATAAGGTTATCCTAAGATAAGCCTGTTACTCTTCCGCCCGTATTATATGTCCTGTATTCCCCCACATGTGGGTTGGGGATAAGCAGCCAGTTCAACCATGCTCTTAGAATCACAAACCAGTGCAGTGTGTTTATGGTCCGTTTCCTCCTCTGCCCCTCTGTGCAAACATCCAATGTACACACGCCATACAGACCAGGCCAGTCAGAACACAACCGGTTAACATGGTGGAAATATTGCTTAATGCGCCCCTGTGTGTGTGTGTGTGTGTGTGTGTTTGTGTGTTCTCTCTGTCAAAGTGCAGAGGTAGGAGGTTCATCACAGTCACAGCTCTGGGATGTTCACACTTGCGAAAGTTTGTTCTCCCTCTCTGACCAGGAATCCAGACACACTTTATGAGTTGCTCAATTCACAGCCCATGGAGTTATGGCTGCAGCTGTCACGCTGAGACTTTTGAAGCTGCAGATTTGCTCCAGTTCGGCCTCGGCGGCTGTTTATCAGCAAGAAATGCCAGAGCGGCAAGTGTGACAGGTAGCGTCTCCTGCTCGTCTGCTTTTGTGTTTCGGGATTGAGCAACTGTGCTGAGGTGGTGTGCCGCCAGGGATGGGACGTGCACAAACACTCTGAATACACTCACTCTTCTGGAACACACTTGTTGATTTACCACTCATCTATATGTGATGTGTTGATTCCTGGAGGGTTACACACCAGCATACATACACCAGTGTTAAATTACAACAGGTATCACTATTGTTTTAGACCTTCCAGGGAACTTTCCTCTCTCTGGTCTCCCTGCTACTCCTCCGTCAGGCACAATTTGACTTCATCATGCAATTAGCCTATTAATAACACTAGCCAACCATATCAATCAAAGGAAATAGACGCCAATGCTGCATGCGCTATAAAGGTCTCAGTTCTAACTGGTGGGTGCTCTGTAAAGGCCCCCGCGCACCCCTTAGTGTCGGAGTGACAAAGTGTATGGTCTATAAAAATAAAACCAAAGATTTATGAATTTGCTTTTTACATAAAAGATGTGTGTGTGTGTGTGTGTGTGTGTATGTGTGTGTGTGTGTGTGTGTGTGTGTGTGTGTGTGTGTGTGTGTGTGTGTGTGTGTGTGTGTGTGCATGCATGTGTGTGTGTGTGTGTACATATATATAAATCAGAGAGAGGCTCTCTCCACTCAGCCAAATCATCAATTCTCCACCGTCCCACCCTGATTGCACACATCACACACTTCTGTCCGATCACCAGTAAATCTGCCATGTGCTGGTTTTGACCTCGGGTTTATGTCTCATGCTCCGATCCCCACACACACACACACACACACACACACACACACACCAAATACTTAGCGTATGGTACAGCAACCGATTGCGGCAGTTTGGGACTAAAGGGCTCAGTTCGTGGCAGAAAGTGGACAAAGCTCGCAGATGTGAGAGGACAAAGCAGATGTGGCTGCGAGAGGCGACAGCCATGCGTTGCACATCATGCTTGTGAGAGTGTTCACACACGCACTTCACAGAATGTGCTCTGCGTGGGTGTTGCATGAAGTTGAGACCAGAAAATCTGGCCCGGCAAGTTAACCGTCAGAGCTGAACAGAGCATCCCACCGAACAAAGAGATCCTCTTACCTCATTGTTTCCTCCAGGAAAAACCCTGGTTGTTTCGTTTTTTTTCAAGCAGCATAACATTTAACCGTTGTGTGTTCGTGGGGGACATTAGAACAAATTCATCCTATGAGAACGTATTTCTGACTTTGAGTGTGAGTTGAGAGAAGTTGATTTTTTTTTTTTAAAGGGATGATTGTGGTTATTTTGAAAGCCAGCTTGTTTATTGTAGATCCTCACAAAGAGGCGACACCGAGACATATCTCCCCAATATTTTAATTTGCATCCCTAGAAACAAACTGTGGTTTAAGCCCTTTGCATATTGGCGTTGGTTAGTTGCATTGTTTCCGAAAAGGACCGATCAACCTCAATAACTCTACATCCATCGGGAAGAGTCTGTGAACTTGGACCATATTATTGATTTCCTGCTCGTGCCGCATCACGTCAGGTGAACTCTCGTGGTTGGAAGGCAAGAGGAAGAGTGTTCTGTTCCAAGACCTGATATCTGAGTTTTGCTTTCACTTCCTGATTTAGTTGTACAAACAGACTCTCAGACTCTGAAAATGATGCATTTCTTTTTACTTGACTTGACTTCGTCCCAAGATCGCACATGATTCTTTTACCTTACAGGTTGATTGTGTTGTTCTCAGTTTACCAAGAAAATATGACGACAACCCCCAAAAAAACACCAAGAGCTGCAGAGATTTCCTAATAAAATTCAGCAATGTCATCTATCGGTAGATTGGGGTCATTAAACTCCCCCAACCGAACCTCCTGGGCTGATACAGTAAAGAATATATCCGGCTTCTCCAGAGAACTGTGGCCTCGAGGCTGAAAACGGAGCCCAGGGAGAGAACGCGGGGCAGGCGAGACACCAAACAACCCCAGCAAAAACAAAGGCCAGCGAGGCGCGAGACGGTTGGAGTCTGGGGTGTGCCCGGCTCGTCTGTCAGGCCGTACTTGAAGCAAATTGTTTCTTTGAGCTAATTAAACAAATGGCTGCGGCTCAAGCACCGAGTCATCCTAGACTCGCAGAGCCTCGCCGGTGAGGTCACTGCCAGGGCAGCAGCATCACGCAGACAATCCATACCTGAGAATTTTCCTCATATTCGGCATTTAGTTTAGCTTTATACAGAATTACTTCCACGAAAAGCGCAGACAAAAGCGTGTCCTGCTCAAGTCTGGACTCGTTTGGCTTCTGCGTGGCCAGGTAGGGTCAAAAAGTTGCCTTCTGTCAGTTCAATAAGGCGAATCCAGTGTAAGGATACTTCCCATATTATTATATATAATGAATCTAAGCCTTGCATTAATAATAATAAGAAAACTCAAAGTGCTCTCTGGGGAACTACAGCTGCATGTAAGGGGTCAAAATATCAACGGAATTAGCAAAAGGCAGTTCACGCAACAGATGCAAACCTCCAGAGTGCAGAGATGCAGGTGGTCTCTGAAGAAACCATTGAGAGATTTTCACATTTTCGAATTACAGGCCAATTTAACAGCCAATGGTGTGACTCAGTGCTACTTTCGGACTGCGTACCTGCGTGAAGAGCTGCAACCGAATCCCAGTAGCAGTTCACACAACCTCCAAAACCCGGAGGGGGGACTGTTCTATAGATACCGATTGCATGTTCGTGTGTGTGTGAGTGTAACCTAGTTCAGAGCACATCAGGTGCCGAGCATCATGCAGCAGCCACTGCAGAGGGGAGGATCCACGACCGCATCACACACACACACACACACAAACACACACACGCCCGGTGTTCAAGGGCAAGTCTGAGGGACAAGGTCAGTCTCACCTTCTGTAAACCAGCAGCTGGTGCACAAGACCTGCTCATATATTTCACACAGACCACGGTGGAAAATAAAACAGGTAGACTGTATTTTTTCTTTTAACAATCTGCAGTGATAGTTCGTTGTGTGGAGAGGCACCGCGGCCGCATGTGCTGCAAACACTCATGGACTCATGTCGTGTTGTTTCTTCCCTCTGCCTCAAACATTAGATTCTATACGTTTTCACTTCGGTGTGAGTTTTCTCGGAGTCGACAGAGAAGCTGATAAAAGTTTTGCGGGGCAAATTTTGAAATGATCTCAAATTAAGTTCGACGGCAAAGTGAAAATGTTCTTGAGATCCGTTTGTCTTGGTGGTGTAAAGCCTTGTGTAACATTTGAATTTCTATAAAAAAAAAAAAAGAAGCAAAGACTGCAGGTTTGTATGCAAACATGGTATAAAAATTTTAATGTTGCTTTTCACGTTAGCATGCTTAAAAAAAACAATCCAACCAAAATCAGGAGAAGCAATGAAATCACAAAGTGACGTGTGAATATAAAGTACAGCAGTGCTACTTTCTTTTTTCTCTTTAATTTTTTCTTTGTCCATTTTCTTAACAAAAATAGAGGCTCCTCTGTGCCTGGTGGCACGTCATACAGAGGAGCAATACCCGGCGACGACTCTGGATTTTGTCTCCTTCATCAGGAGCGATAAGCTATTATTTACAGAACAATTTGTACATCAAACAATCAGTCACACCAATGAACCAGGAACCGTCCCATTCACTCTTATGTACACAGAAAGGCATTCTCACTTGGGTGTCCCGCGAACAGCTCCCAACCCGCTTCCACACACACCCTGAAGGCTGCACGTGTTCCTTATCACACTGGTAAACTATTAACAAACAGGTTTTCTCAATCCCCATCACAACATACCAGGAAATATCTTGGTCATAGCTATAAAAGTAAATTCGTTTAATCCCCCGCTGTTCACAACTAATTCACTGTGCAAAGGAGAGGGGGAAAAACCCAGAACACAGCACACAGATATCTAGCTGCTCCTCCCCGTAACCGGTTCACAGGCCAGCACTGTCAATTCATTGGAAGCCCAGGGCAATATTAACGTGTTCCACACCAAAAGTCATTCCACGGCTATTCACATGAGGCATGTCGTTATGAAAAACGGGAGCTTTTCAAAAGTGACAAGTAACTTAAGAGCAAAGTTCTTGACTGTGACAGTTTGTTTCCCAGAGCACGCCCTCAGGAGCGCTTCAGTTCGGACAATCTGCGCAGGAGCTGCTGCTGTCTGGACTTCAGGCGCTTCTTCTCCAGGAGCTGCCGCTTCTCCCTGGCGTGCAGCTCCATGAGGTACTCCGTTGCCTGGGTCAGGATGGCGACTTTTGGAGTCTTGGCCGACTCCAGGCTGGGGATCTGATCCCGCAGGGCGAGGAAACGAGAGCGGAGGTCGTTCCTCCTCTTCCTCTCTAGGAAGTTGTGGTTCCGCCGGCGGTCAGTGTCCTCCGCGTCCGAGTTCTGGGGACTCTCCGATGGGGAGGAGGGCTGGGAGACACGAGCCAGAGAGCCCGGCTGCTGGCTGGGGGCTGTGCAGGCACGCTTGCTTTGAGGCGCTTCATTGTACTCATCCTCCTCCTCATCGTCGTCGTCGTCATCGTCGTCGTCGTCGTCGTCGTCGTCGTCGTCATCCTCCTCATCGTGCTCGGGCTCGCTATCTGGGGATCGGGCGGCGTAGTTGTGCTGCTGCCGGTGGACGGACATGTGGAAGCGTTTGGGGCAGGGGTCGGCCCGGACCGTGATGGTGATCGGTTTTCGGACATTCACCAGCCGCACCCGATTCTGCTTGCTCTCCACAGTGACCACGTCGATCTCCTCTTCATCATCTGCCACCACAGGGAAAAATTATTCAGCAACATACCGCAAGTCAGACTTTTCAATGGCACCCTTAACAAAACACTGAACGGCCCTAGGCGCCCTGCCTCAGAGCCGGGTTTATATCAAACTTTAACTAAGGGGACCATGAGGAAGTGCATTCCTTAACCAAACAGGCAGAACGCTGTTCCTCTGTCAGAAGAGCAGGAGCTGAAGGTGTGAACAGCAGTGTTCGTTCATTCATTCATTCATTCGTGCCAAAGCTTGCAGGCTTTCTGTCATTTACGCACTGCCAGCATCATGTGAGGGCTGTGAAAGAGTTACTCTCACGGTCTGTCGCTGTGTGTAGTAGTAATAAATCATGAGGACCTGGCCCCGCCCCTTCTACCGCACTCTCGATTGTAATGCTGAGCCGGTGGAAGATAGTGAATGGGGGGGAAATCCAGCAAAAGTGTCGAGGGCGCGGTTTTTAAAAGGCTGCATGTGTATTCAGAGCGAGCATGTGGCGCAGTGTCGGGGGGGGGGGGGGGGGGGGGGGGGTCTGTCTATGTATGTTGCACTTGATAACCCCGCTGCACCGCAGACCACAGTTATGCAACTGCAGCGCAGCTTTTCCAAATTACGCATTGTTAGAGGGCAACACACTCCCGGGGCGGGGGCAGGGTGGGGCCATCCTTACCGGAGGAATCAGAGCGAGACTCGGAGCCAGACGACGCCGGCTTCCTGCAGCTGCTCGCCGGGAAGGTGAGCACCGCCGCCGGGTCGACGCAGTCTGTCGCCGAGGCGGCGGGCGGGCCCGCGGGGGGGGCGCACTGCGCCTTGCTCGGCCGCGCGGGCAGCGGCGCCGCCGGGTCGGAGCCTCTCCCGCTGACCTTCTCCAGCTGCTTGCTGGCGGAGAAGCTACTCCACATGCAGTCCCGGATGATGATGGAGCTGAGGTTGCCCAGCAGCTTCTCCGCGTCCGGCAGGAGCTGGCCCTCGCACTCCTCGTCCTGCCCCAGCACCTTGGACAGCCAGCTGAGCCTGTCCCCCGGCGAGAGCTGCGGGGCCGCGCCGCTCAGAGTCCGGGTGGGCGACATGGGGGGGGTGGGCAGCAGCTCGAACTTTTTCCATATGTCCTCGCTCGGTGCGGTCGACTTGTAAAAGTCCTCCTCGGTGTCGAAGTGGTCGAAAAAATAGTGCTGGATACAGTCGAACTCCATGTTCCCGGCGAATGAGGGGGAGAGAGAAAGAACAAAATCCACTAGAGTTTTATTTCCCAGGAAAGATCGGATGTCACCAGGGCTCTGCGGAGAACGTCCCGTGCAACCTGAGGGGGGAACACCAGCGATCAGTAATGCTCTCAGACATATGATCACATTTCACGGCTCCATCGCGGGACACCTCGTCCTCTCGGCCGCACCGGGTTATTGTTGCATAACGCAGTTATAGTTAAACATATACATGTGAGCGCCGACTATGATTCAGAGCAAGTTGTGGATGGCACAGAGACGACACCGACGCGAGTGCTGCCGCGTAAAAAAAAAGTACCACGCCGGGGCCGTTTCCTGTCACATGAAGGCTGCGCTTTGTTCTACGGAGCCGCCGGCGGCGGAGAGGACGACGTGTGGAGTCCCCGCCGGCACAGTCCCTCCGAGAGACCCGCCGGCTCTCCATTGCCCCCCCCCCCCCCTCTCCCCGCATGTGCAAACTTTTTCGAGGGCGCGGGCACCGGGACCAAACTACTCACCGGCTTCTCCGACGCGCGGTTCAGGGCATGAGACAGAAGAGAAGAAAAAGTCCTCCAGCGGCCGAACGGCAGAGAGAACGCGGAGTTCAGACGTGCACCTCCCTCTCTCCTCCGCCTGGGTCGGTGTGTGTGTGCAGAGAGGAAAGACAGAAGGCAACAAGGGGAAGAAGGAACACGCCGGGGCGCGGACGACGGGCCGTGGGTGCCTGCCCACAGTGCGCAACAGAGAAAGCCACCCAGTGCGCTTTTCGCGCCAGTGAGGTATCGTGATATAAGGCGACGAGGAGCGCGGGGAGGAGCCTCGGAGAAATGTCTGCAGCGGCAGATCCGGGTAAGCCCCTTCGTTTGGTCTGCAGCGGGGGGGGGGAGAGGAGGAGGGGGAGGGGGGCCCTCGGCCCCGCCCCGTCTACAGCACCAACTATGGTCACAATGACTGATGTGCTCCCTGTGTTTTTACTTCATCAGTGTTATAGTTATTGCTCTATTGGAATAAATTCGTATATGTAGCATCTCTAAATAAAAAAAAACTAAATTCTGTTTCACTTCAGGTTCTAGTCTCTAGATTTCTACCTCGCCACATTTAAAAGGGGAAATATTGCAATTCATACTCCGCCACGTTTACATTTCGCACCTCCAGTTGCTTGTCACTCTGAATATGAATTTGTCAATCACATGAATAAACGTGCTGTTTACTCAATCGTAAATTATGAACATGTGTCGAATCGGCCATATGCTATAAATAATTAAAAAAAAACGATCAATAGAAGACCAGGGATGATGATCCAAAGTGATCCAATAAAGAGGTGAAACAATCAGGTTGACGACTCGATTGGTCGACAGATAATAATCTTTTCAGCAAAAATGTCGGCCGTTGATTAGAAAAGACATCGCCCTACACGTGATAACATTTTCCAGCATTCCACGGATCAAACGTCGAGACAGCAGCGACCAGAATAATACAAAATATTGTAAGTAAACGTAGCTGATCACACTTTTACCAATTTAAATCCAGTGTTATTTTTTTTTTTTTTACAGATTTCTTGCTGCTTTGGAGTAACTAAGTAATCCATCTCCAACACTCCATCCCCGCACAATTAACTCATAAAACACATGGCACCTCATTGATCAACGTTCAAAAGATCACCAACAATGCAGGTAGATTCAGTCTCTGGCTGCATCGGGAGAGACACGACTATATGATGCTCATCCCGAGGCCTTGGTGGCAAACGTTAGTTTTTAGCTGATCCTCTTTTCCCTTAATCCTGTTAAAATTGGCAGACCTCTGAAGTCTAGAAGACTTCCTAATCTCCTCTTTTTCAACAGTTTTGGCGGCATGAAAGCTTAGCTGGAGTCAGTCTAGTTTGAGTGTGAGTTTACCTCAAAAAAGGAAAACAAAACAGTTGTGGAGCAGTTCCATGAAGTTGCCCCGAGTCAGTTGAGATGTAAAAAGTAGTTGCTTTGTCGATCTGTGTCAGGACTCTTCTGTACCGCTCGCATTTGTATCACAAAAGACAGGAATTAGGTGCTAATAGTCCTTCATTTCCATATTCAGCATCTTGATAGAGAGAAGCTAAAAGGTGTATTTAAATCCAACCTATGCAACCTCATCACAGTGAAGGGGGATGGGGGTGTGGGGGGCGGGGCGCGGGGGGGTGGGGGGGGGGCACAGTGGATGCTTGACCTGCATTTGTGCACAAAAGAACACAGCGAGTACACAACAGTTGAGATTCATCGTGCAGGAGGTGGTGAAGTGACTTATCTCCTTTACAGTGAGAGAAAGCCTCAGCGGCGTCACACACAAGTTAATGTCCTGAACAAACATTGTGGTATTTGCTCCTCAATTTGAGTTTACAGGCCTAAGCAGCAGCAGCAGCAGCAGCAGCTCCACCAGAGAAGAAAAAGACCACCCTCGTAAAAAGAACCACATGCGCACCCGGTGACACCGTCCATGACATAAGCACATTGCACCAGGCAACGATTAAGCTGGGGGCGATTTATAATCTCTGTTGTCTCGACTGAAACAAATTCTATATGCTCACTGGGGGCCACAGGGTCAGAGTTCACCAACATCTCATGACCAGACAACGCCGGGTCTCCAGCGGACAACACCCGTGACCTTTACCTCCTCCCTCGTAACACATTGGTCGATTTGGTCGGTAGCGTGCGTTCCTTCCCCTTAATTAAGCATCTCGGTGGTCGGGACAAAACCTCCAGTATCTCCGGCCATATTTAGGCCAAGTTGGTGACACTGATTAGTGTTGGACATCTGTTGTCAACGACTGGCCTCAGGTCAAACACACGGCCCCGACTGCATGATGCCCCGCTCAGGGCAGATATACGAGCAGTGTGAATAAAGTGCACTAAAGCAAATTAGAGCTGCAACAATTAATCGATTAACCGAATAGTGATCGACTTCTAAATGAATTGCCAACTATAATCGATTAATCACTGCAAGCAGTTTTTTGGGATAAAAAAAAGTCAATTTTCTATGATCTCAACTTCTTAAATGTGAATATTTTCTTGTTTCTTTGCTCCTCTGTGACAGTAAACTGTCACTGAACCGGACAGAGGTGAGGGAGTTGAGTCACGCATGTTGTGGCTCACGAATTGTCTTTATCATTTGAAAAGGCTCAATTTGCCTTGGGTTCAACTGTGTGAAAATATATATTCTAAAAAAAGGCTAAAAATAATTGTATCATTCCAATTATCAATCCAACAGCCAGTTACATTGTAAGAGCCGGAGAAAAAGGTGCAATTGGCAGTTCACTAGCATCCATTCACTGGCTGTTGTGCAACTTTTGAAAGTTGTGCGTGTTCATATTTCAGTTTTTGCGAGCCCTTTAAGCACCTCCAATCCACGTTGGCTTAGAAATGTGTTCTTTGCGTTGGAACCAGTTGTTGACATGTCAGTCTCACTACATGAACCATTGAGTAGCTGTTTGGATCTTTTTGATCATATTACAAGAAATTCCTCCGCAGATGGAGTTTCCCTGTTCCCCTGATTCCACAAATCTGTACAAATAACAGACTCGACTTGCCTCAGACTTAAAGCTTACACTTTCATAACAAAAATATTGTCCCATCTCCGGTCAGATAAACCCACATTTTGACGAAACAAATCCACATTCGGCTGCAGAGAGAGTCATTGTTATTATCCATAGATGGCTACAAGTCTGCTTATCTATATTCACTTGTAATTCAGACGGACTAAGACTGTTTATGTTGTTCAGATTTATTGCACTAATAATGCTTGAGTTTATTTTCTTCTTGGCCAGATCTCTCTTGTAAAAATAGATTTTTAATACTGCGCCTTTTACCAGGATAAATAAAGGACGGAAAAGTATGAAAATTATCTGTAAAACCTTGTGATATCAGTTTGTGTTCTGAATATAAAATAAGTGGGACATTTTGAAAAAGGAGAGATATTTCAGCTTTAGGCTTTAACCATTGTAATTTTGGTGTTCTTTCACCCCACAGAGCAACGATCGCAGCCTTTAAATCCCATGACTTCACGTCCCACAATTACACAGTGCAGGAACAACCCTCAATCTGCTATGCTGGTAATATTTCATCCTGGCCAAAGGGAAAGAAAGAAAATAAAATGGTCCCATAAAATTCAGATGAGGTCCTCCCCTTCTGCTCCGTTCCTTCATTAAAACTTGGAGATCTCTTCCTCAGCAGGGACATTGTTGCGGTAACAAAGCTTAAACAGCGACAATAGCCAGTTCCCCAAGTCATCTCCCAACTTAACTTCAAGCACCCGCCATTGTCCTGTATTGTTCTTGTAGCATATGTGTGGATGGTAAAAAGGGCGGAGCGCGGCGGGGGGGGGGGGTCGGGATCCCCTTCAACTGAGTCCTCATGTTGTCTGCAACACCCACTCAGCCGCATGAAGAATATCGGACACAATGCAGTGGAGGTATTCGGATGGTTTTCTGGGGGAATGTTTTAAACAAGGGTGTCCTCCCTTTTCCCCACGACCTCCCTGACACAGGAACCCCCTTCACACTGACCTCTGACCTCCTCCGTCCTGTATAAAAGGAGAAAACGAAACAAAACAATATGTAGCAGGTTTAGAAATGAGACCAGTCAACCGGCGCACACAGAGAAAAGCCATGCAGATGAGGGAGGCGACATAAATAATTCACTCAAGTGTTATTGCTCCCCAGGGATGTAAAACACCAGATTCTGACAACCCCCAGAAAATACCACGAGAGTGTGATCAGCCGGGCGCAAGCTTCACCTGCTCACTGCTCTCACATACCAAAGATCTATATCTGTCGAAGCATGCATCACATTAGGCCTTTACTGCCCGCGTCATCACTCATCTTGCACTTCCTTTTCGGCAAAGTGCTGAACCACTGAGAGGATTATTAGATATGACCACAGGTTGAGTTCCTGAGATCATGATGCGCTGTATGTCACAGATCTACAGATTTCTCACACTGCTGCAATCTTCTTTCCCCCGGTGAAAGTTAGATTTTTTTTTACAAAAATGAGATTTGATTTGATTGAGCTCTTCATGTGGAATACAAAACCTAATTGTAACATTCATTCATTCATTTACCCTGGAAGAAGAAGAAGAGGATGAGGACGAGGATGAAACCTCATTAGGATTTGGGTCCATGGTATAGATATACAGTTACTGCAGACATAACTGAAGTCAATATAGCAATAAAGCAGGAATGCACGGCTATATTGATTTAAAAAAAAATGGTTAAAAGGTTACAGCGTAGGAATTGACAACGATTAAATAAAATAACAGGAACAACAAGAATGAGGACAATGACAAAGTTAAAAACAATGACAGATACAGTCAATATAGAATTGGCAATGAAATCTTGGAACTGTCTCTGTGGCATTTATATATGTATTTTAAGTAGGTGGGCATTAGAAAGCAAAAAATTGTTGAGGAGGTTTCAGTCAGTAGCTGTTCTGGTGCTTTTGATCATATCACTAGATCTTCCCCCTACATGATCTCAAGAATGCAGGTTCGAGAGACGGGGCGGGGGGGTTATATAAGTAAAATAGATTCATGAATAAATGGGAATAAATTCTGTTCCTGAACATCTGAATCACAAAGAGACAAACAGCCGAAGTGGCCGCTGAGGGCCACCAGGTGCCGCGTGTGTACACTGAGTTCGGCTGCCACCTGGTGTCTGTCCGGTGTAACTGGCTCATCCAGGAGGGATCTCCTTCAGTCTCCTGTGACTGTGGGACTGTCCTTCTTCACTTGAGTAGAAGTAGAAATACAACTGTGTGACGAGTTAACCTAATAAAAAACAAACAAACAGAGAACGGTTCATTACAGTTACAATTATTACAGTGTATCAACAGCAAAATCCACTTTCAGTTTCAAAAGTCAAAAGTATATTGTCAAAGTTAAAAAAAAATGATCAAAAATTATTTTATTATCGATTTATGGATTTTGTATATTGACAGATTGTACGACAGATCAGTCCTGTATACTGTTAACTGTTTTTTTTTCATTTGTATGTTGTGATGTTCCATGATGTCCACTAGATGGCAGCACACTGGAAGTTTTAACCTGTGAGGTTGGCTACAGACAGTTCACATCTTCTTTACCTCTAGTGGTGGAAAGTAATTTAGTACTTTATTTTGGCTCTTAAATTATGTTTTTCTTTTATTTTGAAAGCTCAGTTTATTTCCCATGATGGATGAGAGGTTTGCACTAGGTGAAACACATGAGGGCGGGGCAGACAATCACAGGAGCAGGAAACACACTTTGGCAGGAACAGGATGTGGAGACGTGTAATGATAGGAGAGGTTAATGAATTCACTGAGCAACAGCGCCGTAGAGTAGCAGCAGAATGGATCAATGGACCGTCTGTGTTGCACTTATAAACGATAAGACGTTTAAATAATCAGATTGTATATAATCTGAATTAAATCTCAATGTGTATTAAAGCATGTTAGTGGATTATGATTTATGATTTAAGAAGACGTGTTGACTAACTACATAGAGTAACTACATAGAGTAACTACAAAGGCATGTCGGTCTGCTTTATTGTAAGTCTGTACATTTATTGACTACTAATTAACAAAAAACTTGCGTTTCTATCGCTCTGAATAATGGATTTGAATTGCGCGCCAAGAACTTCCGGGAACTATCTGAAGACTGCATGAGTCACGTGACGTGCAAACATTTTGAACTCCCGTTGTAACGATTCCCATTAAACGGCACTGGTTTGACGTAGTTTTTTGACCCAGCCCTTTTGGGCCTTATCTGATTGACTTCCTGTGTACCAACCTGCTTTTTTTTTTTTTTCAAACTCCCAAGACCAGAGTTGTACATTTTGAGTACAAACCTGGTGACTCAGTCTCTCACACATAGCTGCTGCATCATCCCCTCAGCAGGTCCTGTGGTTGTTGATTTTCCAAGTAGCCCCACCTTGGAAAGATAACAGTCTCCAACAACACACCAAAAATAACAGTCCTAGTGGTCACATTATATTCACAATAAAGCATCAAGGACTTCAGGCTCGACTGACCAAATTAGAAGAGGATATTTTTTCATCAAAGAAGAGATTAGACTGACAAAATTTGAAGTCGATCAGCTTTAGACTGTAGGAGGAGGTCGTCAAAGCACAAGGCGTGGAAATGGCAAATTGCTGTGAGGCAACAGTGCTAACCATTGCACCACCATAGAACACATACACACCATGCAATATTCAAGTGCACCAGTCCTAAGCACTATTGGCTACGCATTCCCATAAGGTGGTGTAATTATAAGTGGCTGTTTCCACCGTTCTTGGAAATAAATCTCCAGGATTAAGATGTTTTAGGTTATTGTATGTCATAAGACCTGCTAAATTCCCCAGACTCACAACCATGTGGTCTTTTGTTTCACTAACCCCATCTAATGAGGGGGGAACCAGTCAGTGACCGCAGCTTCAACAGCCACACTCCCACGTAGGAAGAGACTTGTTATGTCTTAGATCAGTCTAAAAGTGACTGAGATCGTCAACAGATGACAAACGGGTTGTCATTGGTTTTATTAAATGTTCGAAACTCGATCTACATCTCTGATCTTTGTTTTTAACTGAGGACATTTGAATTGTTCAGATCCATGTCGCTACAACATAGTCCTGTCTTTGAAGCACCTCTTCTCGGAATGGAAACCTCTTCCGTCTCGTTTGTTCTCTGGCACAGTGCTTCAGCCAAGAGGTGGTGCCGCATTTTAATCCTCTGTTCAGACGTTGCTGTTGAATGATAGATGGAAAAGATGGAATTATCTAATGTGGCTGTGGCTCAGGAGATAGAGGGTCGTCCACTGACCAAAAGGTCGGTGGTTCAACTCCCGCCCAGTCTGCATGGCAAGAAAGATAACCTTAAAATTGCCTCCGATGGCTGTACCGGCGGTGCGTGAACGATACAGAAAAAGCACAATAAATAGCAGCCCTGTGAGAGTGACTGGGACTTCTGCATCGACCCCTTGGTAAGAGTAGAGAGGTGCCGTCCCATTAAGTATAAAAGGCAAGGAAGAAGGAGAGAAAGAGGAGGGGGGGTTCTTTTTCATTTTCTTTCCTGTCGAGAAGAATAATGAATCAACTTAGAATGGAGGCTGCCGAACAGATGAAAAAGTAAAACAAATCCACACAAGGCTCAGTGTCTAAGATGAATCACGCTGGCAGTATGAAAAATGGTCCATCAGCACATTTTATTGATAAGGAAAATGGACTTGGACGCATGCAAAGACAAGGTGAGCAGGTATAAGGTGGCCTCATTAAAACATACGAGGAGGAGCTGGAGGTTTACAAAACACGTTACAACGTGTTAAAGCGTTGTGCAGCTCTCAAGACTGAATTCCTAGTCAATGTACCTACCTAACATTGACAAGTTTACGACTTGTATTGACAAGGAAACACACTGCTTTACTGCAAACTGCCATGACTTTGTAACAGGGCAGAGGTGAAAGTTTAAGCAAGAAGTTGGCATTTGGTTTCAGAGGAGCTCCCAGTTTGGACTTCTGAACTGCCAATTCCCACGAATAGACCAGCTATCAACCCTCCACTTGACTAGCTTTTAAAATAAAAAAAGGGAAATCAAGGAAATGAAAGAAGAAGAACTTTATTTGAGGGTAAGGCTCTCTCCGAGTGTGTCTGCTGTACATTTAAAAAAAGACTGTGGCTGTGGGAGGATGTCACAATCACTCCCTGAAGATTTGATCTGAGTTTTGTGGCCTGTTTAACTAACATCATTCCTCTGGCTGATGCATAATGAATGACGATTAAATATTCATCATTATGCACTGTGATACTGTACATATGTGGCAGGAAAGGGAGTTTCAGCCAAATGCCAATTTAACTATTTAATGACTTTGAATTGCCTCGCTGCTGAAATGTGCTGTACAAATACCCTGCCTTGGAGCCACTCACACCCACTTTGCCTCTAACACTGATATGACATGAATCATGTATAGATAATAGATCCCAAGGGTTGGGAGTAGGTATTACTGATTATAGGTTAAGGCTGAGGTCAAACATCATAAAGGACAACAGGTTGGGGTCGGGGGGTCACCCTTCTCTCTATGTCTGAACTGTGCCACAAATCAAACTTTTAAGTGTAAACCAAGCGGAGCTGGTTGTTTTTTAACTGTGAGTCATCTCACTTTGTGAGACTATATGTGATGGGATGTCATCATCATTGTGAATGTGTTCATACTCATGCTGTCATACTCAATTGCAAGAGTGCGCGTCAAATGTAATGTTGTTTCTCTGTATAGTATATTATACTATATATATTTGCTTTAAATTGAAAAAATGAATACTAATAGATAGAAGTGGAAAAATATCATATACCAATATGTGGTAATCATCATAAAGTACTGTAACCAACTTACTGTTCTCTGCTGTGTCGAATGTCTTGCTGCAAAGTCATTACATATTAAAAAATAGACTTTGAATGCAGATTTTAGTTTTTTTTGTTGTTGCTTTTCCAGCATGAAAACAACGATCGGACATCCATTTAATAGTCCAGTCAAATATGGATGATTTTACAGGTCAGAGAGTTATATGATGGAATACGGGCACTGGGAGTATATGTGGTGGCTTTTAATGCGGTCTGACGCCCCATCTCCCCCGAGGAGACTCCTCGTCTCCTGTTGACACGATTTTGAACACCCGAAAGATCAATATATACATATATATGTATATATATATATACATATATATGGATAAAGCTGCCGAGAGCACAATTTCCCGCAGCACCGGAAGGAAGCGGAACATGCGATCGTCGCGTCATAGCAGCATAGTGACGTTGCCCCGGCGCAGTGGAATGAGATACCCGGTACACGACACGAGGGAGTTCCGTCAGAGACGGACACACGCACACATGGAGCACTGAGCAGCAGGCACGGCCGCTTCTTCCCTCTGTGGACTCTGGACAAAACATCCTTTAAGATATTGACAAAGAAACATTAATTGGAACCGCAATGGCACGAGGGGAAGGCGCCGAGCAGTACGCGGCGAGTTTACTCACAGTCAAACCTATAAATACAGAAACCAGGACGGCAAAGGTAAGTGCCAGAAGATATATAAATATATGTGTGAATATGTGTTTTGCGCTGTTGCCAAAAATGAATTGCGCTTGCTGCTTTGCCCTATTCAAGCTCGTGCGTAAAAGGGCGCCTGAACTGAACGTTTGATCCATTGCGGTCGTTACTTCGCCCGCGACTTTGTCCTCGGGATTTGAATTTCACCCGGTCGGGTCGGGCTTCTCTCTCCTCGCCGGGCGGCTGCCTGTGAGACTCACACGTCGGGGTTCTGAAAGGGAACCGCGCCCGGCACGTTGGAGAATCCCGCACAGTCCTGTCAAATAGAGCGGCGTTTAACGCGGACAGATGTTCCGCAGAAACATGACGTGGTGCTGCACGATTCACGATGCATAAGCATTAAATTGAGTATGTGTGTGTGTGTGTGTGTGTGTGTGTGTATATATATATATATATATATATATATATATATATATATATATATATGTGTGTATATGTGTGTTTGTGTCATTTATGCAGAAAATATCTTCAAACCAATCGCTCCTGAGAGTTATTAGACGCAAACATTTCTTTATAGGTAGGTCTCAGCACCCACATCATTTCCAGGGGTTGGTAATTCCTATGTTAAGGTGGGGCACCACTGCATCTCCTTAAATTGAACAGGACAATCAATCTATCTATCTATCTATCTATCTATCTATATATGATCAAATATTTATCTGCAGCTTCTCTGATCAGTGATTAAATGTGATCATTTGGAGTTTTCCCCCTTTATATTTGATAGTAATTTGAATGTATTTAGTTCTGGTTGGATTAAAACAAGCAATTTAAATGGGCTCTGAAAAACTTAAATGGGCATTTTTTTTCACTGAGGATGTTAGACAGGGAAATCAGAAAATCATCTCCACTGCTTGTTTTCCCCTTTGAATGCAGAAGAAGCCCTGTGGTATGTCGTTTCGGGGAGTCATTAAATGCGGACGACAGGCGGCATTCCTTTTAGAATCTGCAGTTTTTATTTTGAGTTCCACGCGATAATTGTGGCAGCGTGGTCTCCGTAGAAGAGACTGTTACTCATTCCTGCAGCAGCAGTGGTGATGCTGCGTCCGTGTCAGTCTGTGGCGGAGGTGAATTGGGGTCTTCAAACCCCCTCTTGCTGACATCATCAGACCATTGCGGGTGATTGGCTCAGCAGCCACAGCCGCACGATATGTCATACTACCTCCATCATCCTATTGCCAGAGCCAATGGCTGCACTGGAGTCGTCCTGGTGTAGTGTTTAGGTGCGTGTGTGTTTGTGTGAACTACAGTAACCTCATAGTTTCACACCACTTTCTGACTGCAGTGTACCGGCCCGCACTACATTGTCCCACTAATCTGTCTCTAATCTGACATTCTGAGCAGTGGGGTGAGGTAAATCAGCCAATCTCAGCCCCTCACAGTAACGGGTTGTTTAACGCAGCGTTAGTTTTGCCAAGAGTCTCGGGCCGGATGAGGATATAAACTCCCGAGTACAGAATTAAAGTGCAGATATCGCTCCCGTTGCACACCACTGCCCAAGTCACTTCACCTTGTTTCACAGCTCCTCCGAGAACGTTTTTGTTTTTCAGCTACACGCTCACATTGTTATAAATCCAAGGTGACTGGATCACGTTTCTCCCCGGCCCTCCCCTCTTCTCCTCTTCCAGGCTAAGGACCAGAGGAATCGTCTCTCCGTGTGCAACAAACTATGCTACGCCATTGGCGGGGCTCCCTACCAGATCACAGGCACTGCTCTGGGCTTCTTCCTCCAGATCTACCTGCTGGACGTGGCTCAGGTGATTGTCAAGAGTTACACTGAAAAAATGTCAAATTACATTTTTTGGCCTCATTTGTTGTGCAAGAAAAACCCAATTTAACTTTGCACTCATCTTCGACCGTTAAGATGTTGGGATTAAGTGGCAAGTCAAATTTTTGTATTCATAATTCTTCAAAACAAATATCATATATTTGTTAATTCTACAGGATACAAGTGGAAAACTCATTCCCTTATCTTTCCATTGTTTAATAGCGTAACACCCACTGAGTAGGGGGGAGCTTGTGTTTGCTTTCCTCGGCCTCGTATCAGTTTAACAGTCTAAATCCTGCTGTAGTCGCTCAAGCGCATTAACGTGGACCCCTGCTGGTTTGCTTTGTCCCTCAATAAGAAAATATGACTTTTCCACTGAACACAGCAGGAACTTAAATAGATACCATTCAGTTCAAGGGATGAGATCATTGCAGTGATCTTGTAAGCGAAGTTCCTCAACTATTCAGCAGAGCCATATGAGGAAGTATGTGGCATCCTCTCTGTTTTGGTTTCATGCCTCACTCTCTTTTCAATCTCTTCGCTCCAGCTGGATCCCTTCCATGCCTCCATCATCCTGTTTGTGGGCCGGGCGTGGGACGCTGTCACAGACCCATCGGTGGGTTTCCTGGTGAGCCGGAGTAGATGGACCAGAATCGGGCGCATGATGCCCTGGTGAGTGTGTGAATCTCATCGCGGCGCGCGCACTTCAGGACAGGCTCGGTAATCTAGAATCGTAACCGATGGCACGGAAACCCTGGACAGGTGCAAGTGGCATGTTTGGATGGGTGAGAGTGTGAGGCAAATGTACTGTTGAAAAAAAGCAGCTCGCAGGCGATTTGGCTGTGACCATGGCAACAAGGTTTGACTGGCGAGGAAGAACAAGAGCAAGAATGAAGTCTGTATAAAACAGTGTAAGCATCACCAGTACTTATGACGCATATACTAGAGCTAATGCGTTTTCTATTGCTCTTCTACATGCCTAGCTGAATGGTTACAAGTGGGATTGGTTTCTTCTGGAGTAGTTTACCAGCTACCCAGACAAGTAGTGTCCAGTCTGCCCGGAGAAAGTATAACTGCTCAGAGCGCATATTATAACCACTTGTTTTGCATGGCTGAAACACTTGGCAAGCGACCAGAAACTACGACTGGCAACAGAGAGAACTTGTGGCACATTTTAAAGGTGCCCTGTGGCGTTTTCTTTAAAGGAAAAAAAAGGTTCTGGTGTTACTCGTCGGACTGGGTTCATTTTTTCATACCCTTGGGACTTGAGACTATTTAAAAAGTTGTCAAGAAGCAAAGATATTAAAGATATACAGTTTAACTTGGTATGAACTGCAGAGCACAATTTCCTTTTTATACACAAATCATATTTGTTCTGTATCTATGAATGTGTCTGATAGTTGTTGATATAGCCAACAACTGGTCTATATCATCTTGCCATATGCCTGTAAGTCCCTACAGTCCCGGCCACGGCTCTTTGAACCGGTTAGATATATGTTTTGATATAGTTTTAATATAAACCATCAGAAGGCTCAACGTGAAGCAAGGAAACATGCAGGTTATAAGATTGTGAAAAATTCATATCTGCCGCTTTGGTGCACAAAAATGGCTCCTACAATCAAATTCATACACGACAACCACGGCCATGTGATGCTGAGCTCACCGAGGACGCGGAATTGTAAAGAGGGAATGACCTTGACATCCTGCTCCAAGAGTAAAATAGGTGCAGCCTCGTTGACGCGCGTGGAAGGGAATTAACGGAGTGCAAAACCGTGGCAGAGACAGTGTCAGGAGAGTGTCTGGTTCAGTAAGCGTATAAGTGGACATTTTCTTCTTCTTTTTTCTCTCACATGATGTCACAGTGATATCTTGAGCACTGTGGGTATTTCAGTCAGAGCTGCCAGCTGTGCACGAGAGCTGCACGTTGTGGGGTTGGGGGAGGGGGATATACCGGCTCCTGCTGCGATTGGTCCAGCCCACAACACACCATCAGCCTCAATCATATAGGGGTGTGTCCGTGTGTGTGTGCGCACGCGTGTGTGTTTGGTTTCTTTAACTGTTTGGGAGGGGGATTTGCAGACGGACAGAGAGGTTACCTCCGGTCAAGAGACATGGTTCGTTGAAACACTGGAGGTCATTGTTCAAAACGGCAACATGTTCACCATCCTCTGTGGCACATGTGGCTTTATCAAACTGAATGAAACAACCAGGAGAGCGACGAGAAGACACAGATATCCTTTCGAGACCATCATATTTGCACTGGAAGAAAAAAAGACATTTCACGTCCAGATATTAACCATTATTTTGGTGCAGTTTGTGTGAGGTCATTTTCTGCTTCACGGACACACTGTGGCCTCTGTTGAGTCAACCATGCCGGCGCGGGATACAATCACAGCCTGACCTCTATTTCCACATAAATTAGCTGTTTGCTCAGACACGAGCCAAAATCAGGAGGGGCTTTCCTTTTTATCGCCCACATGCCAGACCAGAGAGGGGGGGGGTTGTTGCTAAATTAAAGTGGGTGTTATAGTACAGTGACAGTTTGCGATGTCATTAAACACTACTCTTGGGCACTTTTTAGTTTCAAGCTAAACGGCACGGAATGAGACTCGAAACAGAAACAAACATCTTTGCTCGGTTTTGTCTCCTAAACTATCATCACATCTCCATCTTTTCTACTCAGGATTGTTTTCTCTACTCCCTTCGCGGTGCTCACTTACTTCCTGATCTGGTACGTGCCTCCGTTTGAGCAAGGGAAGGTCGTCTGGTACCTGATCTTTTACTGCCTCTTCCAGTCCATGCAGACGGTCAGTACTTCATGGTGACACTCCCCATGGGCTCTCCCTATCTCTTCCCTATCTCTGGCCGCCTAAACAACTGCGTTTCTGTGTGTTTACAGTGCTTCCACGTGCCATATTCAGCCCTCACCATGTTCATCAGCAGCAACCAGAAGGAGAGGGATTCGGCCACTGCCTATCGTACGTCAGGCCCCCCCCCCGTGCGATCCAAAAGTTTTACGTGTGTTGTTGTCATTCATGCTCTAATGCTCCGCTCGTGTGTTGCCCCTCAGGTATGATGGTGGAGGTGCTGGGAACGGTGCTGGGCACCGCAATCCCGGGACAGATAGTGGGTGGCGCCTCCAGCTGTCCCACTGAGCCCAACGTCCTTGCGAGCATAAACTCGTCCATGAACTCGTCCATAAACTCGTCCAATGTCTCACTGGAGGAGACGGTGAGAGTTTTGAGTCTGTTGCATGATGTCAGATGAATAAATGGTGACATTTACAACTATTTGTCACGGCATCTACATGAGTGTCTGTCCAAGCTGATGTTGTCTTTTCTCTCCTCAGAAACAATCCTACCTGCTGGCTTCAGGGGTCATCTCTGTCATATATGTCATCTGTGCTGTAATCTTGTTTTTGGGTGTGAAGGAGAAAAAAGGTGAGAACCCATGAGAAAACAAGAGGTGTTGTCATTTGCACAGCGCCAATGTGGAATATTTACAACACATTTGTGATTTGACAAAAAAGTCTCTACACACACATATATATATATATATATATAGCTAGGATTTGAGAGCTTAACCAACATTCTGACTGTTAATATTAGAAGGAAAAAATGACCCGAAGATTATTTTTATCACGTTGGATTTCTTACAGCGGGGGATCTCAGATGGCTTATATTTCGTTCTTTGCTCCTCCGTGTTGTGTTTCAGAGAGCGGACGTAAGAGATCCAACCTGCTGACCTTCCGCCAGGGCATGTGGCTGGTGATGAGCCACGGGCCGTACGTCAAACTGGTCATCGGCTTCCTCTTCACCTCGCTGGCCTTCATGGTAAAGCTGTGTTTCGTGTATTATCTCATATTGAATGTAGGGATTCTTTTTTAATCAATGAATTAAGTCCTATTTAATGGAATGGTTCAACGTTTTAGAAAATCTCTTATTTGCTCCTCTTGCCGTTGGCCAAAATGTTGAACTATCCCTTAAACTCTATCTCTAGTTTGTTCCAAAGGTGTCTCTCCTTTATTTCTCAGCTCCTGGAGGGAAATTTTGCCCTTTTCATCACCTACGCTCTTGGGCACCGGAAAGACTTCCATAACATTCTCCTGGTCATCATGGTGAGTGTCTCCCATTTTCCACTCAAGGACCCTTTGCCTCCTTGTTAAAAGCCTTTTTATCGGTATGAGATGTGGAGGATATCAGGGCGATCTGCTGCAGAAACCCCCGTCCGACAGTCCTTGTGGCACAAATCAAGCCCCCAGTGTTTGTGGGGTTTTCAGTTGTCCCACTGAGGCCGTCCCTCACATGCAGAGATACATGGCACCGCGGCTGAAAGGGCAGATTTTCAGGGTGAGAGGAGGTGTTGTCTGGGCTCCTGGGAACCTTTTCTCCCAGTCACACACTCACCCGCGGTTAGCAGGGGATCAGGGGAGAGACAGGCACACAGCGGAGCTTTTGTTGCCCAGGCCTTCACTGCCACCATGGGAACTGCAACCATCGGGGGCGTGTTTCCTTCTCCTCCTGCTGCCCTCCGCTCCGGTCCCTTTGCCACTGATTAGGAGTGGAAACACTTTCTGGCACCTTGAATCATATCTGGAGAGGTGAGAGAATGGAAACACTTGACGCTTGGGCTGCTGAGTTTCTTTCAGTGACGGTCTTGGTGATGTTTGCTCATTAAACACTGCTTGACCAAGTGGGACCAAGAGGTTAAAGGTCGTGTGCCCCCTCCAGAGCGAAGTCAGGACTCCCCCAAAACACATTGTAGCCTTGACCTCCTCCTCCAGGCGACACGTCGTTCTTTCTGTTTCCCATGTTTCCCACAATCCTTCACGAAGCCCAGTTAGAGTTTTGATTGATTTCAGTGGGAAAAAAAATTCTTTCTTACAGATAACCATTTCACAGAGTTCCTTTTGATTATTGTTCATTATAGTAATTGCTGCTTTTTTTCTTCTTCTTTTTTTAGCCAAGAATAGAAATCAGGTTCCTTAAAACAAAACTGAAAGTATACTAAACACTTCTCCATTTACATTTTTAATGTGACAAAGCATGTGGCAACCTTGACTTTTGTCATGCAACCACGTTAAAAGACCTCACATGCCATTGGACTTTTTTTGAGAACCTGATCATTAACTTGGCTCACTTTTCTTCTCCCACTCTTGATCTCCACTAGATACAAAATGAATGTTCACGCTTATTGATTCAATCCAAGCTAGATCGAAAAGCAACATAATCCATAGGACTTAAAGAATTCACCCTCTCGATCCTGAGGCTGTTTTTGAATGCATGCAATGATGTCTAATGGAGCAACAATGCTGATAATTGAATGTCACATTTTTTCCCCCAGCTATCAGCGACTCTAAGCATCCCAGGATGGCAGTGGTTTTTGACCCGTTTTGGGAAGAAGAATGCTGTTTACTTTGGCATCTCGGTAATTAAAAATGCATGTTTTTTTGTATAATAAAGGCATTTCGTCAAAGAGGATGAGTTTTTATGGAACTTCTCACATCCCTCTTTCTCTGTCTGCAGTGGGCAGTGCCTTTCATGATCCTAATCGTCTGCATACAGAGCAACCTGGTCATTTCTTACTTGGTCTCAGTGGCTGCAGGTGTGAGTGTGGCGGCTGCTTTCCTCCTACCTTGGTAAGAACGAGTTCACTCACAGTAAATCCTCCCCTAAATCCGAATACAGACGTATCCCGAGTTGATATTTGTCTCGAGTTTCCTTTGCAATGTTGTGTTTGTCTGTTCAGGTCAATGCTTCCTGATGTAGTGGATGACTTCAAGGTCAAGAACCCCGACGTCCATGGTCATGAAGCCCTCTTCTACTCCTACTATGTGTTCTTCATCAAGTTTGCCTCTGGGATATCCCTGGGCATCTCCACCCTCAGCTTGAAGTGAGTAAAGTCATCTTCGTGTTTTCACCCTCATCATCATCATCCTTGAACCTTTATCAGCTAATGTCTGCACAGCTGTTATCTAACACTGTGTTACAGCTCACCAATGTAGGGATCATATGGTGAACAATCACTTAGTCCTTTAACATGTGTCTGCATTTTTTTTTGTTGCAGATTCGCCGGCTACGTGACCGGCAGCTGCTCACAACCAGAGGCGGTCAGTTTGACCCTGAAGGTGCTGGTCTCTCCCGTGCCTGTGTGTCTTATTGCCGTGGGACTGCTCATATTAAAGACCTACCCTATTGACGAGGAGAAGAGGCAAGGCAACCAAAAACTGCTGCAGAAAATCCTGTGAGTGAGGAGAAAAACACCGAAACACTCTAATAAACATTGCTTTGCCGCGCACCCTGTCCGCACAAGCCAAATCCTGTGTGTGTGTGTGTGTGTGTGTGTGTGTGTGTGTGTGTGTGTGTGTGTGTGTGTGTGTGTGTGTGTGTGTGTGTGTGTGTGTGTGTGTGTGTGTGTGTGTGTGTGTGTGTGTGTGTGTGTGTGTGTGTGTGTGTGTGTGTGTGTGTGTGTTTGTGTTTGACTCTTGGCTCTTCTCTCGTCCTTCAAACAGGGACTCCAAAGCAGACTCCGAGTCGGAAAGTTCCGCACTTGGGAGCAACGCGTAGCAGCAGAGGATGGGTCAACCACCCATGTTTACATGTTTACACTGGCCGTCCAGGGACATGACCACCAGCTACCTGGACAAACAGAAGCGGCCGCAGACGCCACCGCTGCCCAAACATCACCAAACCGCATCTGCTGGCTCCCTCCGGTGGATCACACAGGTTTATGTTGCCCTCTAGCGGCCAACCAGTGTCATCTTACCAGCTGTGTCCCAATTACACTGGTTTTTACTAAAGGTAAAAAAAAAACAACAACTAAAAAACATGACACGATAAACAAATATCCACAGTGTACTGTTTCAGTTAGTGTAGAGCCAAAGTGTCAGATTAATTTATGTTCTTGTTGCTTTCACCGTAACATACTTTAAGGTTTTCTTTCCTTGTTTAACTGAAACACATATTGTCCATATTTTAGGTCTTTACCACTGGTCTCACAGAAAATGATCACCCCGTCACATTTCTGTCTCCATTTACATGAATAGCTAAGGCTCTTGGGACCTGTAGTCATTTTGATCCTCAACCAAGAGAAATCTAAGTGTATTTCCAAAGATGTATCACTCCATCGGTCACCGAGATGGTCCTGTAGCTATCTACAATGTCAGTAGCCTCGACCAGTTGGGGTTTTTTGCATTGCATTGTGGGACAGTAGCCCTCCCCAAACTCCATTTCTGTCACACCTACTGTGTGACTCGGCTCCATCCTTAAAACCAGGCAAAAAGGTTGGAATTGGGACACGTTTGTGATTTGTGATATTGTTTTGTAAAGTATTTATTTGCTGGTTTACAAGAGCGGACCTTCACTCGTGCAGACTTGATTGTGATGTGACGTTTGGTTTTTGCCATGTCAGCGATCAGCTCTGAAGGAAACGTTTAGCATCCACCTTTATTCATAAAGGGCTGTCGAGCACTATTCCACTAATTGGAAACTTTTGGAGCTGTGTTGCAATTGCCACATTTCTTTGGCCATTATTGTTTCCTATAGATCATTTCGTCAAGACAGAAAATGTACTTGTAAGTGAAACTTGTGAGGGGCAAAAAAAGGCGTCTAGAGACGTAATGTAGTGTGTAAAGATTATCTGAATCACTGCCTTACACACACACACACACCACGCATAATTGCTTGCAGTGACCTTTTCAGTTGAAACATGTTTTTTTTGTTTGTTTGTCTCTGTGCTACTTGAAAATGGTTTCACATCACACTTTTTTTGTGTGCTTTATCAGTGTAACTGATCTCCGTCAGGTTTGGTAGAGATTTCTGAATGTGCTTTTACAGCCAAGTCATCTCCAGTTTTTGAAGTATTTTCATCGAAGCTTATTCTGACTTCCCAAGGGGAAGATGGATGCTTTATTTATCTATTTATTGAAAAATATATCTAAGGGATTATAATTTTAGTTATGAAAGCACATGTGTATGATCATTTATTAATGTGAATGGTTGTTGATGGATATGTGATTTTCAAGTCAAGTGGAAAACATGTCAGAACACCAAAAAGGTGTTTTGTTTTTTTGCTTTTCTGAGAAAAGCTATCACAAGTTGCCATAAAGTGATTAAACTAGCTGCCTTTACAGCAATATTTACTCTGTAGCGCAAACCCAGATTTCATACACTAAATAATCCAGGAGACGTTTGTGATCACTTTCATCTGCTTAATTTACCCTCAAATGATCCTCTGCCCTCTCCTGATAAGTTATTAGATCTTGCATATTTCTAAACCTAAAGGTTCTATTCCTGCACAGTGTCCTTTTTTTAGGCCTTTGAAATTGCACTAAACGAACAGAAGGAAACATCACATCTCGCCTTGCTGTTCATGTCCTGCTGTGTAAAAATGTGAACATACTTATTTCTAAAGTCTGACCACGATGAGCAATATGTGGTGTAAAATCAGGGGAGGAAACCAAAGTGATGTGCTGTAAATATGTAATTTTCAGTGAGTGAATAAAGTTTTGTCAAAAATAAAATATAAATGTTTATTTCATCTAAAGGAGACATTCAACTACTGTTTTCAGCAGATACCTGGCAGAGCAGACATGCGTCTGGGTGTAAGCTGGTATAGTTTCCTTCCAAAGATGCTTTTTAACTAAACTTTGCAAATGCTACTTTCCAGCTTTATTTCAAGATTATGAAAAAAAAATATATATATATATATATATATATATATATTTTTTTTATTATTATTATTATTTTTATATATAAATATATTTATATCAGCCTAACTGGTTTGCATCCATAAAGTGCTTAAAAACAAAGGCAAAGCTCCACACGGTTCCTTCTGGAGACGAGGACGCAGACTTGGCCCGTTTGGCACCAGGCTGCCAATTGGTCCTCCACTAATCACCCGCAGCCGCGACCGAGCTTTCGCTTTACGCGCAGATTGAAGGTGGAAGGTGGAAGGAACCGCCGTCTGCTGCAATGAAAACAAAGTCTGAGCACGTCTACATGCTCTGGGGTGTTCTGTGGTTCGGCCTCCTCTGCTGTGCGGTGGACACGCGTGGATCTGCATTGACAAGGAGGAAAAAGTTAACGTTGAACACTCCGAAATCCCGACAAATCAGACTGTCGACGACAGTGCCCTCCCCGACCGGCAGCTCTCCATTGTCCCAACTCGGTCCGCAGAGGCGCCACGCTCCTGCTCCTCGATCCGTGCGTCCGGCGAAGATCCAGTCGGACGTCGCTCGCCTGCCGGACGTCTCCGTGACCTGCTCCGTCTCCGACCTGGTCGTGCGGGTCAAACCGGCTTTCTACGGCCTGGGCGCCGAGGCGCAGGACCTGGAACTGGGCAGCGGCTGCAGGAGCAACGGGGTCCTGAGGCCGTACGGGGACCTCCTCTTCACGTATCCCCTGACTGCGTGTGGCGCCGTGCGCCAGGTAAGATGCCCACGGGTGTAGTTTAGTTTCCAGACTACTGGCAGAGGCGATTCTAAAGTATGTTGGGGCCCCTGGGCTAAACGAATCGAAGGGGGCCCCTCGAACCAGCGTTCTTCACCAATATGTTATAAATAATCTATCTATTTAAAAACTATTCATCGTTTAATATTGACATTTAAGGGAAAATGTAATTTAACGTAGTTCCAATGCAGATGATGAAACCTGTGTGCTGGAGCCTGCACTATGGCTACTAAGGTTTTTACATTTACAGCGTAATGTAGATTTCAGTTTCATAAAACCACAGGCTGAAATGAAAAATACATTTAAATACACTCACCAAACATCAAAGTAAACAAAATTAATAATGTGATGCTAGTGGAAGCTACGTTATTCAAGTGTCTCTCCTCCACAGTTTATGTAGTGTTATATTTAATCATTATTATCTGTTCAATTTACCACTGTCTTGATTATTTTTGTCTCCTCTTCCTCTTTTTTCTTCTTTATTTTTTCGCTTCCAGAAGGGTAACTCCTCTTCATTTTTGTTTGAGTGGCATCCGTTGTCATAAAGAATATTTACACTGAATCATGCACGTCACTTTCAACAGGAGTAAAGAAAAAAACTTGCAGCGGGAGTCAGTAGTGTCAGGTGGGGTCTCCTACTGTCATTGCAAACTTTGCGCATTGTCACTGCTGTAGTAATCAAGTTTGTCAGCCCTCGGGGGGCCCCCTACTGACCTGGGGGCCCCAAGCAGTTGCCTGCTGGCAAGCGGCGCCTCTGACTATAGGGTCACTGTATCTTTTAATCTCGCCGATGTGGCCCCTTCATGACAGGCGCCCCAAGGTTACCTGGTCTACAAGTTCGTGCTCCATTACGACCCGTCGCCAAAACGGCCACAGAGCCGAATCGATGTCGCCATCGAATGCCGTTATCAAAGGTTGGACCTTGTCTCGCTAATGTCAAACATCTTGTGTGTGAAGGCCCGTCACTAACCTCCAAAACCTGTCCAGGAACCATCACGTGTACCAGCTAGCTGTGAAACCCACCTGGCAAACTGCTGTCATGCATAAGAGGCTGAGAGGGCGTCCCAGCGACTTCAAGATCGAGTTGATGGATGGTATGCGTGAAGACGCCTGCAGTATTCAAACTTTGGTTGCTTCATGTGATGTTCACACCCACTTTGATCCATTCTGAGATTCCTGGAACAAACCAGCCAAGCTCCAGGTGTACCAGCTTGGGCAGAGAGTCAATGTCCAGGTCTCTGCTCCGCATCTCCCCTCTGGAGGAAAACTGTACATCAGCAGCTGCTATGCGACACCATTCAGCGACTCTCAAACAACCATCAAATACACCCTCATCGACAATTTTGGGTATGCAAGATATTTTGAATTTCTTTGTTTTTGCTCTTGTCCTGATTTGCGATTATGGGATCGGTCTCATATTGTTGTCATCCGTAGCTGTATGATGGACAGCAAGAGAGACCCAGGGGCCTCTCAATTCATCTATCGGACGGACAGGACCCTGCAATTCTCCCTGAGGGCCTTCCAGTTTACTACTGACCCTGACACTGAGGTGAGGGTTTAGAAGCTATGTGATTCTCCAGATTCACACAGTAATTGCAATTGTGGCTGAGCCCCGTTTCTGCTTTAGGTCAGCATTCACTGTAAACTATCTGTCACATCAGAGGCTCTGAGTCCTGCACACAAATCTTGCACCTACGGAGGGAACAGGTGAGCGTCAATGCTACAATTCCCCTACTACGACTACATCTTCAGTGTTTTCGTGTGGACTGAGCATATTTTGTGTATCCGGCTTTGATAGGTGGAAGGCCCTCACCGGTGACGACTCTATATGTGCATGCTGTGATTCACAATGCGTGACCTCTAAACCCCGGAGGGCCCTGATGGAAGGTCTGTGACATTCACATTCATTCGATTTTAAGTCAAATTTAAGCACCTTTTCCTACTTGGATTTATTGGAGATTTTATAGTTGATTTACCTTGAGTGTCAAGTGTTAGTAGTCAACTCAAACATTAAAAAAATTTCATTTGACGTATTGTCTTTTTCAAGGTTCTGCTAGCAGCGCGTCGTTGCTCGTCTCCGATCAGCCGTACACAGCAGAAGACGGTTTTCTACCCATCAGTCACTCCCTGGTCAGCATTAGCAGAGAAGACAAGGCCACAGTCAGTCGACACATTGAGGAGCTGCACAGTCATGATTATCTGTGGGAAGGTGCAGATGTTGTGACGTACGATGAGGATTATGATGAAGAAGACTACGCCGAAGAGGAGCTTGAAGAAGATGAACGGGAAGGCAGCATTATCCCTGGGGTGACGACAGAGCCTGAATTGGAGAAATCAATTTTCAGGCATGGTGTATTAGTGGAGGAGGCGAGAGAGGCTGAAGTAAAGAAATTAAATGAGCCTGAAGTGGATGGCTCAGCGTATGAAGTAGAGGAGGACATTTTCGAGGGTGAAGAAGAGGAAGAAAGATTTGAGGGAAGAGTAGATGAGATTGCGGATTCAGAGGTGATCCCTACGAATCAGAAGGATGGGGAGGTGCTCCGTGACTGGGCGCGGTTGGAGCAACTAAAAATCGACCTACAGAGTGCGAGAGTTAAGCCACTGGACTCTGACGGTGAAGAAGAAAAGAGGAAGTATACAGATGGAGGTGAAGAGCACGAAAGAACAAGAGCCTATGATGTGGAGTGGAAGAAAGATGACGGTGTGGCAGATGTGGTAGATGACGGGGAGATGACGTGGTATTTCACATGGAGGTAGTATTAGATCAATGAATTCTCCACATAAAGACTGTTCAAACCCTTCATACATTTCATTTCAATAAAAATAAACATGCAAATGCAACTGACTGTTTTTGTGCCCTGTCTTAACTAAGATACCATTTTCTAAAATCCTGAATTTCAAAGACAGAAAATGTTTGTGACACTAAACCTACACTCTACATTGTAGGTTTTTACTGGAATGGGAATAGGAGAAAATACATGCCGGTGTTTGAACATCAGTCCTCTAAGAACATAAAAGAATCTTCCTCAGTCATTGCAATGATTTCTTTTGTCCATAAATCTTTATTCTTTCCATAATAAATGATCATTTATGTCACATTATGTCCAAAAAAGCTTTGAAATATATTATAGTCCAACACAGAAATATCCCACTGTTTGAGCCTTAATATCTGTAAGAAAGGCAAAGCTTTCATTATCAGTAACTAAAAGCAGCAGAAAATGTGCTCCAAAATAGCAGTTCCAGTATAACTTTCCATGTCCACTCTTTTTGTCATATCAGTGGCCATGCTCATAGATAGCTTTGAATCATAAACAAATGACATGGGATTTTTTTTGTTAAAGGAAACAAATATTGGATAGGATTAGGATCTATATAAACAAACAGATTTATATGATGATATTCGGGTTTAACACAACATTGCAAAGAAGAATTTCTGTCTGTAGAGGACCCTCCTCTGAACATGACAGGAAAAATAACTTAAGTTAATTGATATTTGTCTTTCTAACAAATATAATTGGTGTGGAAATTCTTTGGGGAAAATACAGAAAAGAACTGCATAGCACAGATCCACCATTACTGGATATATTAAATGTACAACACGTTGCTATATGTACAGATGAGTGCCCAAAAGTCCCATTGTTATGAGTACTAACTACAAGCTCTGATTCAGCAGGACATAAGTGGTACAATCATTGTTTGGCACTAGAGGGCAGTAGATTCCCATCTCTTGCAACAGTAAAACTCAAAATGCCCCTATGGCAAAAGAAAATAAACAATTTATTATATTATTATAGTAAAATGCAAACTGTGTACTTTAAGACCCACACCATTAACAACACATTCAAATGATTTTGTATAAAATCCAGCATGTTTCAAAATCCAGTTTCTGAAATAAGCATCTGTCAGAATCCTGTCTCTCACACACAAAGATCAACTTGCAGTGAATTTGGTGTTAGTAGTAAGTCGTTCCCGGTCTCCTTCAGTCTTTACAATCATGTTGATGATGTTTCTCCTTCTTCAGCAGTACCTGATGTCCCATTTGTCCTCTCTGCGGCTCCTGGGGTTGGAGAATAAAGGTAGAATTAGTGCAGAAGAGATACAATACAACAACTGATAGGATTTTAATTCAAGCTAGTGGCATGGATCTAAGGATGGCAATGTGCATTGGTCTCAATAACTACTGGATGGATTTCCATGAAATACTGTACATTCATTTATTCAATTCATGACCTCAAGGGGGGAAATCTCTATGAGGTAATTGAAAACCAATGTTTTTTTTGAGATGTAACTGCCAACATGAATGGTTTTGGAGCAATTACAGTAGTAACAATATGACATGAACGCAGCCTGAAACTCCTTTTCAGTGTGAGTGTCAACATGTTGACATTAGCATTTAGCTCAAAGCACCAATGTGCCAAAATGCAACTTCATAGAGTTGCCACCATTATTGGTATACTTGCATTCTTAACCTTGTTTCAAACATCATTACAGTCAAAAGAATGATCTGCTATCAGAATGGATACTCACTCTTACACTGGATACTCTCTTGCTGTGCTTCCTGTCCTGCAGTTTGCTCCGTCGCTTCACTGGTGTCATTGTCTTTGGCCTTCGATTTGGGTTTCTTTGCCACAGGTGGTGGCACCTTGCCTGCCTTCTTCAATGACTCTGCTTCACTCACCACCTTTGTTACAGAGGAAACCTCCAGCTTATTCTGCACACTTGTCTTGGCCTCTGGCACTGGCCTGGTCTCAATCACCACCGTCTTGTTGCTCTTGGAGAAGATAAAACTTGCTGTGCTGGAAGGGGACCTAGGGGACTTATGGAAGTCTATTGGTGATGTAGGTGCTTGCAGGCTGAGGCGAGATGGAGGGCTTTCTTTTGACCTGGCTGCTGTCCTCATGCGGATGGCCTCTTGTAGGTTCATGGATGGAGAGGCAATCATGGCAGGAGGAGACTTTTTTGTTGGGGAGGATACTGTGGATGAAGATGCAAATGGAGCCACAAGAGACTGAGACTTGGGCAAAATTGGTGGTGAAGTGACTATGACAGGTGGAGAAGTGGATGTGGGAGAGGTCATTATCAGGGACCGTCTGATTGGTTTTTGGGGAGCTTCTCCATTAGCAGATGAGATTGGGACCTGATTGTTGGGCTGCTGTTTCCTCATCATGATCTCAGCCTCTGATTGCTCTTGAGCTATAGAGGGCTCAGGACTGCTGTTGACAGACCGCAGCTTGACCATCTGCAGGAGGAAGGGGGTCACAACGGGAACGGGTTCTTCCAGTACAACACAGTCAGAGTTCAGCTCTTGACTTTGGTTTTCTGTGTTTGCAGTGCTAGACTGAAACTTAATGCTGGTTAGACCCTGCACAGGTAAAGGTGGAGGTAATGGGATGTTTACAGTTTGAGAAGGAGAAGGTTCTTGGGTCTTTTCTGGTGAAGGACGGGTTTCAGGTGCTTTTGGCGTTAAGACTTCAGATGGTGGCAATGGTGGGACCTCATGGATAGTTGTCCCATCAGTGTTGGGCAGAAGGGGGATACTCTGAGGGGGAGTGAGAATGCTCTTAGATGAAACTAAACTGATTTCAGATTCGTGTAGGATGTACTCTTGAGGAATATCAATATCCTGCTCTGACAACTGGGGTAGTGATGGTAGGGGTGGTGGAGGTGGAATACTTTCTGGTGGATTGAGCTTGCTAAAAGGTATTTCTTCCACAGAAGATTGAGAAGCAATTTCTTGAGAAGACAAAAGAGCAACCTCTTCAGTAAGCGGAGCAGGGATCTCTGTAGATGGGAGAAGGGACACTTTGATAACCAGGGGAGGGGCGGCATCTTGAACCAGAGGAGGAGAGGACTGTTTGTGCCTGATAGGAGAAACCTCTTTAGGTGATGGAGGAGAGAATTCCTTAGGTGGTGGAGAGACATCTTTTGGTGATGGGGGAGGGATTTCTTTAGGTGGTGGTGGAGAGATCTCTTTAGGTGGTGGTGGAGAGACTTCTTTTGGTGGTGATAGAGAGATTTCTTTTGGTGGTGGTGGAGAGACCTCTTTTGGTGGTGGTAGAGAGACTTCTTTTGGTGGTGGTGGAGAAACTTCTTTTGGTGGCGGTGGAAAGGAATCTTTAGGTGGTGGTGGTGGTGGTGGTGGTGATGGGGAAAACTCTTTAGGTGGTGGTGGAGAGAATTCCTTGGGTGGTGGAAGAGAGACTTTAGGTGGTGGTGGAGAGATCTCTTTTGGTGGCAAACAGAACTTTTGAATTGTAGGAGGAGAGACGTCTTTCACAGGCGGAGGGGGAGCTGTGTATGGTGGTGGAGGAGGGATATTGAGTGGTGGAGCACCAATCCCCTGGGATGAACTGGACTGCTGTGGTTCAGCCTCTGTGGTCACCTTAATGCATTCTGTCGTCACCACTGACACAACAGATGCAGTTTTACCAGAAATGGACCTCTCTGGTGGCACCTGAACAGGTATGACTAACCCTACCTGTCCAAATAACGGGGGAGGCGGAACGGGAAATTCTATCTCATCAGGCCTAACAATGCCCACTTGTGTCATCGGTGGAGGTGGTGGAGGCCAGGACGACTCGGGAGATACAACAGCCCGTACTGATGTAACAGACGCAACTTCTGTGGTCTGTTTAACAAGGGGTTGGAGAGGCTGGTGTGACACCAGGGGAGATGGGGATGGAGATATGCGTACTAATGAAATGGCAGGTAAGGTATCCATGTTTGTCTTTACCACTGTTGTTTGTGTGGATGTCTTATTGGATTCTTCTTTTCTCATTGCTGCTGCCAGTCTCTCTTCACGTTTCTCAACAGCCTTCACTAACATCCCGTTCAATATGTCACTTACTATTACTTTCTCACCTTTTTCTGTCACTTTGCTATCTTCTTTCAAATCTACATTCTGAGCCAGTCTTTCATTGTTCTCTTTATGAAACTCTGCAGTCAAAATCACACTTTCTTGAACTTTCCTTTTCTCAAGCACTTGTAGGGATCCATTAATGGACTCCACTGTTATAGCTGGATTCTTGTGTTTTCTTTCTACCACCAAGCTCTTCCCAGAGCCATCGGTCGATGCAGAGGGGGGCTGCCTCTGTTGTCTCCTGTCTTTTGGATTCCTTTTTATGATGGCATATATGTTGTCAGGTGCCGGGGGTCCCAGCAGCAACTCAAAGCTACGCTTGCTGTGAGCCCATACCTCTGGAGGAGGGGCTGGAGGTGCGTGGACTTTAGGTGGCGGAGGAATGTTAAAGAGTTCTCTCAGTGTCCTAACAGAGGCACTGACGCTGACTAGCTCAACTGAGTCAGTTTTATCATTCCCAGAGGATTTACCGTTTTCAGGAGCACCTGGCTGTGTGAGAGGGGATGGAGCTGAATTGGTGGGCCCAGGAAATAACTTTTGAAGCTTTGCTAAGATTCCCCTCTTGTGCCTTGGAGATGAGCTCTGAGGCGGTTTACAAAGCTGTGGGGATGTGGCATCTTGACTGGAGTAGCCACTGGACGGGGAGATTATTTTGCTTGGCTTATTCTCCTGAAGCGGATCCTGCTTCTCTTGTGAAGAACCTATGGAAACCTTTTCATCAACCTTAACAGCTTCCTCTGCCGTTGCTGCCTGGGATTTAATGAGACTGAATGACACAGAGCCTGTAGAGTCATCCAGAGAACTGGTGTCAGCATTGTAACCGGGGCTATCTATGGTACTGGAGGGCATAGGAAAAGGTCCCGAATCGTTGTTTTCATTTTCCTCAACTGGGGTGGAGATTCTATGGAGAGAAGATTCCCCTGAGATTATCCTAACCTCAGCCAGATCACGTGATCTTCGCTTCATCTTATTGTGGAGGGAATAGGAGCGGCTTGGAGGAGGAGGAGCCTTCTTGGGCTTCATGACAGAGAGGCTACGCACAAACGGCTCCTCTTTCTTAGCCGCGTCTACTTCACCAATGAGCCTGCCATTAGAGTTGCATTCGGAAGCCTTGCTGATAGAGGAGTGAAAACTGACTTTGTCCTCCTTGGAAGAAGAATCACCGTCCTGTGACTTCTTCTGTCTTGGGGTGCTGCTGCTGGAGATAGTTGAAGAGTCAGACACTAAAGTGTCTGAGGACTCAGAGTTGCTCCAACAAGAGCTGTCAGATAGATTGTGGGGGTTGTAGCGGGAGGCGGAGGTGATGTTAGAGGCTCTAGAGGAAGTGGTTCTGGATGAAGAGGCCCTAGAAGATGCACGGGAGGGGGCTGGGCTGGAGAGCAGCAGGCTGCTCTTGCTGACAGTCCGGAGGCTGCTGCGACTCTGTCTGCGGCAGATTTCTACCACCTCGATGGACGGCGGCAACACAGCATTGGGAATGATTTTGGACATGTAAGCAGCCTGTGGTGACATGGACATGACAGGGCTGGGCGGTTCCTGTTGGTGGCTGTTGGCGGTGGTCATCCAGGGAACAGCGAGGGACCGGGGCCTCTGTCCACCTGAAAAGTCAGGACCCAAGCGGTGCAACAGGGCCAGGTCATCCCTATGACCAGCATGGGTGGCACTGAGCTGCTCGACTTGGTCTTTGTTGAGTGGCCGGATGACCTTTTTGTGCCGATGGCGAGAATTGGCTCCCCTTTGTGCGTCTGCTGCTTGCTGTGGCCCATCAGTCATGGGGCTGTTGTCAGTATCACCATTATAAAACTGTTCCTCATCTAATGTCTGAGTCAGTTTCCAGTCAACTCTGTCCAACCCTGATAGAAGACAGGAGGACTTATTAGCAAAAGTTCATGTAACAATTAAGGAAAAGTATATGCAAAAACATATAACAAATTTTCTAAATATAAGACAGTACTGTCAGTACTCATAGGCTGTCTTTTGAAACTAATGCATATTAAAATCTAGCTACATACCCAGCTCTCTCTGAACATGCTGTGGGATACCCACAACAGTCTTCCTTTGTCTTCTCCTTTTGGCCTTTTCTGACTTTTTCCCAGAGTTCAGGGGCCTGAAGGTTGATCCTGGGTCAACAGAAGCATGAGAGAAAAGAGGAAAGACTTGATTGATTCAATCTGATTAATTATCTTTGTAATATTTTACCCCTATATATTGTATAATGACCAAAGGGAGTTCTGATGGTTATGGTGAGCCTACCTTGCCTGGTGAGTCCAGAGCGGGAGGATCTAGTGGACACAGATGATTGTACTGAGACGACGGAGGTTGTGTCAGCAATGGTGCTGTCTGTCATAAACCCTCCACCCTCCCCGTCTGTTTGGACCGTCATTGTTGACTGGAAAAAGGACAAAAAATAATAATATGTACAAGAACAGTACATGAAAGAAAACGTAAATTCCTGGTGTGGTGTCTCACTTACAATTGTGCTTTCATTATCCCGATACTCCACTCCATTATTGGTTTCTGCAAGGAGAGGAAGATTCAATTCTTCAGATTTACAATGATTCTTAACAATGTTTGTATGCTCTGGTGCACACCCACTGGAGCAATGTGTAGACCGTTATCAAAATGTTGGCATGGGACAGTTCCAATTTTGGAGGTTAGATGTAAAGACTATAATACTAGAGTGTTTTGTACCTTCCTCCTGCATCATTTTCAATCCCTCCAGGGCCTCCGTGTGAAGGTCCTCCAGGTGCTTGGGCCTACTGGCCTCTATGAACACATTCTCCTGGACCACCAGGGGATCCAGGGTCTTGTCATTGTCATCTCGTTTTGGAACAGCTTCAAGTAAAGAGGGGAGAGAGGGGATCAGCCTGGATCAACTCAAAGCTCTGTGTTACTGTAACAGCAGATAAAGGGTCCATATGGGCAGGATGAGAGCATTCAGGTGTCTGCCAGGGACATTTAAGCACTTGAACAGTAAATAAGTTTTAGAGCGCAACCGCAAATAAAAAAGACTGATGTCCAGTTCCACTCATGCAGGATTAAACCACAGGGACTCCGGCAATGACTTTAAAGAAGGGGATTATCAAATCAAAAATCTACCCTGAGCGACATATGCTTTTATTTCTAGTCTAAGTACCATTTAATAAGCGAAATAGTGAAAAGGACACTTTTGCTCTCACATCTTGTTGAATGCATACTACATCAATTAAATCTTTTATTCATTTTTTTTATTATTAACTCATCAAATACCTGAAATGAACAATAGGCACCATCCAAGAACATGACGATTTGCTGACATGACACACAAATTGCATTATGTCATATGAATGCCAAAAACCTGAAAAACCTCCTGTAATGACTTGCATCACAAAATTTTGTTGAGTTGCTGGTTTTACTGTCATGACTTTACTCAAAAGGTGCCAACCTCTGTATGGATTATTGTAATTTTTCACATGCAATTTTAAAAGTTTGACTTATTTTAAACTACAGAAACTTACATAAAATCAGTGAAACTGCTCAAGTAGCTTTACATTTGCTGACCACCTGGTATGTGATGCAACTCTGTAATACACGCGGTGCCCTCAACCTTCCAGGGCACAGTCTGGGATCACTGGGCTAACAAGCTGCTAAGACAATTTTATGTAATGGTGACAGCTGCCCTACATTTAGCCACCTACTGTACTCTACTGTACTGTCCACACTGTTGCTGTAAGACCATGCTGGAATAAGCCTTGACAGCCACGTGCTCCGTGATCGTTACAAATTGTTTACCACTGTCTCTTCTGTGACAGCATTACGGGTGATCTGGTGTTAAATAATCAATTATATATAAAGCAAATTCAAATAATTTATTTTTCTGACGGTTATCAATAGCTAAAGTGGGACTAAGAATCCCAGTACATCAGCAGTAAATGTTACACACGGGCAGCAGTTTCTATGGTACCTACAACTACAGTGAATGACCACACTTAAATTAGTTTATTGCCTGTCTTAGGCGAACAAGTCGATCCACCCTGATCATGTGGTACTTCAGTAGAAAGAAGAAAGAAATCAGGAGTCCGAGCATGAGCAATTGGATGGAGCTATGAGCCAAGCAGGTCTCAAAATAACAAACAAATTAAATGCCACGTGCTGCTTTCACTCACCTTTCCTCTTGAAGACTGCTGGAAAGCAGTTGATACTAGTATTGGAGTTTTTCGTCAGAAGCACCACCATGATCTCTCTTATAAGTGATGTGAACATGCACCAAAACTATGTCTAGATTATTTTAAGGAAGAAGAACAAAATTGAGACCTAAAAAGGTGCAGTCCGCAATCTGCGAGTGAAAAAAAAAAAACATCCTGCGAAGATCAAGTCAGATTGATAATCTTGCTTGTTTTTGATGAAGTTGTTGTTATTGTCAGTTCAGTGCTATGTGGAGCAGAGAAGGTCTCCACAGCCAATAGCCAATCGGAGCTCAGTCACTAATCCGCAGCAACCTAATTCCTGCCATCTCTCTCTCTCTCTGTACCCCCCGCCCCCCTTACCGCTCAACCAGATACCCAGCATCCCCACTGTTGCTCCCCATCTGCAGGCACGCTCACCCCGGATTGGTCGGTTAGGGCACAGATCCCACTGAGATCATACATGTAAACATTTGACGCAAAGGGAAAGCTGTTGTCAGGGATTTGAGGTATGAGGGTGTCACGGATGTCACGGGTGTCACGGGTGTCACGGGTGCCCCCCCCCCCAGCTTTAGCACTGCAAATGAATAACACTTCACTGCTTTGTTCCATTACACGCCATTTTCAATACAGAGCTCAGGCAAAACAGTGAATTTATGACACTTCCTCAGACTTCATTAAGACACAACTTTTTTTGTTGTGCCACAAGGGGGAGTAAGTGAATTGAAATAATCTATTCCCAAAACAAGATTGAAAACATTTTTTAACAAGAGGCCTGCAGCTCCACCGCACATGGTCCCACATGTGAAAAAATGTTCCTTGTTGTTTGCAGGAGTACTACATTAATGCTGTTACCATGAACCAAGAACACAGAGGATGACAGAAGACTGTAGAATTCCTCAGTTAGTCAAGAGCTGCTTGTTTTTGATTCAGATTTCTGTTGTTGACTCAAATTCCTCCAATTTAAGACACCTCAAACTGAATCTGCCATTTGCTCACGTCCTGGTGTGCTGAGCAGACATGATATGGAATGTGTGCCATCTGAACAAATGGAAAACATTCCCATGGTCGACCGACTGAGTCACACAAAAGTTTACAAAGAAAAAAGGAAAAGAAATGAATTGCATGTGTTGCCAGTGCATAGTAACAAGGAGGAACAGATTATTGTTTTAACAGAATTCAGTCTACAGATGTAAACAGAAAATTGATAGGCATGTGTGGAGTCAGTCGAGGACAACACAATCTAGTTACCATGACAGAAAACACACACTTGACTGGAGAGGCCTGGAGTGATGGGTGGGGCGAGACTGCACGTTAATGAAGGGCTCCTATTATCACTGCTTCTGTGACCACATTGTAATTGTGTCCATATTAATCACTGACATATTAAAGGCGCCATCTGTCACTGCTGGATTGTGCGGAAGCTGGCGATAACGTGCTGGTAGTGATTACGTATGAACCTCAAACTGATGTTTACATCTCGGATTTGGATAAACACACTAAATCTAATGGACGTGATACTGCACGGCCTGTGCAGGCTGCTGCCGCCAGAGAGAAAGGAAACAATGTGAAAAAAAAAGAAAGGAACAGAAAGCGGCTCAAGGGGGGAATTATTGTTCTCACATGGAAATGACCTTGGATTTAAAGTCGAATATGTTAGATGAAGCGAAACTCTGTCGGCGAGTTTGTTTTTGTAAAAGAATTTTTTTTTCTTGACAGATGCTTTTGGGAAATATTTTTGCATCACCGGCTTAAGTAAACTAATTATAACCAGTAAAACAGGAGTGTTCATGATATGTAGCTATGCATACTGGTTTTAGATGAGCAACACTGCTCTGTGAAGTAAAAAAAGAAAAAAGAAAAGAGCAAAAAAAACCCATAAAGGTCTAAAAAAAAAATTAAAATCATATTGTTTGGGGCTAAAAGAGCAAAACTTTAGTATCGAAATATTGGTATTACTGGTATTACTTTATTTTATCTATAGAATGTAAAAAATAAATACTGTGAGGATGTGACTTCACTGTCCTGAGCAGTATAGCTACAGCTCTGCCCGACACCAACATGCCTCCTCCTTAACATAGAAGAAAGACAGTTTTCTTTAAAAAATAATTTTTTGTCATGTTGTTATTCCCCAAGAATACAATATCTGGTGGCATTACGCGGGAGACGAGCTGCTCAGTTTCAGAGTGTGGACAGTACAGACACAATGAAATGGGAAAAGCATCCGTTTGTGACCACGGCTTCAGAGATATCGCCACAGAAAGACTGACATTCATGTGATGTGACTCTTCCTTGAACTGCTTCATGAGAATCAAACTGATGCAAATATCCCCTCCCAAACACACACACACACACACACACACACACCGCTCGTCCCTGCCCTAACTTGCCCCTCTCTCTTGTTTTGCATCTCCATGCAGAGACATTCTCTCCAGCTCGGAGGGCGCCGCTGTCTGCCAGGTGCTTAACCCTCTCTGATCGACACCCAACTGAACGCACTGGGACGACGGCGGGAAAAAGGGGCAGAGGAGATTGCGTGTAGAATGTACAGTCTGGATACATTGGACGAACGCGTTCCGGTCGAAGCTGTGAGCTCAGCCGACCGCGTCCGTGCACTTGGCTTTCAATGAATTAAATATAAACATGCCAGCAGAAAGAAAAGGAAGGGAGACGTGTGGTGCGACGAGGACAACGATCCAGGTGAAAGATATACCTGCATCCTCCGGCACGCAGGGACACACTCCAATTCACCGTCAGACAACACAATCCGCACGCCAGCAAGTCAGCATGTATCCGACACCTCCATACGCTCAATGCACACGGATCCATACTATTATTATTACTATTGCCTATTAGTCATCTTGCAGGTGATCACTTTTTTTCACCATCATTGATATCATGGCATCAATTTACATCCTGAACCTCCCCACAGTCTTTATCTGTCACTTGACAGTCCACAGGTCAGGAGGTAGCAAACTCCTATTCTCAAACTCCGAACCAGTTTCATCGAGGTGACGCCTCTCTCCATAGGTTTGATACGACAAATCGAATCCCGTTAAAAGCTGCGCGGGAGAACGTTAAATATTCGGGCCTGTTCGTGCCTGTTTAATGCACGCACAACTTTGCCGCCGGCTCCCTACAACATGTGATGACAGACTATAAAACAGTACGTAAGAAAAGAGCTCAGCATTGTCGGTAGCAGATGAAGTGTAAGTATAGCAATAGCTAATAATAGCCTCGGCAAACAGACGGCCAAATTCTGAGCCAGCTGATGATTGTGGGTCAAAATTGAAGAGAAAGGAAAACAACAACTCAAAAAGCCGAACTGCTCCATTTTGCTCCGTGTCTATGATTCAGACCATGACTTTGACCCAGACTGAAGCATCTCGACAACAACTACATGGGCTGCTATGAAATTTATTTCACCATTAATCCTAACACCTCTGGAAAACTGAAACAACAGGTTGTGCTGATGTACAGGGGCAAAATCTATTACACACAAGCGGAGTTGAGCCTTATCACAGCGCCAGTCCCAGAACAGGTCCCCAGAGAACAGTGTGTCCTCGGAGGGGAAAACTCTTTGTGAACTTGACTTAACTTTGCCGGACGGTAAAATCCACAAAGTTATCTTCAGTAATTGCACCACGAATGTCTGCTCTTCTACAGAAAGCATCAATGCTCCAAAACTATCTCATCTAACTGCAAAAGTCACGAAACGGTGACTCACAAAACTTTCCAGGCACGTATTTATCAGTCTCTCCGTAGACTTGCCACAGTGTGTCAGCACACATTTTCCTCTTCGTGACAACAGCTCGTGCAGTCGGTGAAAAGCCGCAGCAGTGTATCTGCATATCTTAACAATGATACAATGTATGATTTCATAGATTAAAATGAAGAGAAAAAAGAAAAAAAAACTTGCTGTTGGCTGTCCTGTTAGTTCTGGTAACAGACACAAAACATGAAAGGACAGAGAGAATAAAAGTAACGTGATGAAATGAAACTTGAGCATAATATTCAGACGGGACTAGAGGGCAAACTGGCACTTTTAGTGAACATTTGAGCGACCTAAATACGATCTCCTCTGACATTTGGGTGTGGTGACTTTTCACCCATTGAAATAAAATCGGAGTAAATGTGCATAAAACCCTGTTCTTCCCTGGCGTCACCTCGGTACGTCTACCGCTGAGCGCATAGGTCGTAATAAGCAAGGACAGTCTCGATTGACGACATGTCAGCGTCCAAAAAGTGAAGTCAAATCTTCTGGATCGCCCCCTGGTGGCCGGCTGCAGTATCGGTCATTAACCCTGCCTCCTCCACGTTAACATATGGGTAGTTATAAGTAGGGATGGGACGATACAAACTTTTTCGTGTCTGATCCGATACTGATCCTTTTTATGGTCATCATCGTTCAAACAAGCAAAAAACAAATTGAACTATAAACTGTTAATTAAATAATGACAAATTAACATAAAAATATGATGCCGGAATGTCGTTCAAGGCTTAGTAGATATGTAAAAAGGCATTTATTTGGTATGTTTACTGTTATCTATCCGGTAGGATCATTTTGGCCTATATTGACCTAATACCGATATGGAATATCGGATGGGGCCATCTCTAGTTATAAGTGCTAATTTTTCCAGCAAATTTGATTTTAATAAATTATTTGATGCTATACTTGGCATCATTGAAAGTGCACAAGCAATTTCTGTCTAATAGTTTTGGCCCGTCCTCGCTCCACGAGGTGTTTTAATTCACAAAAGCACACACAAATATCAAGTGCTTTTCACACAAAGGCTAAATAATGACAGCTTGTCTCACAGATAAATTCTCCTGAGGTGACAAGTGTGTTAAAACATGCTTGTTTACCTCCCGCAATGAGAGGAAGAAAGTGAAACTCTATCATGCCAAGTTTTCTCAAACCCATTCTCCTGCCCTACATTGTTGCTGTGTCATCATCACAACACAATAAGTCACCCTGTGTCTCACAAACACAACAACACAGTGTTGAAAGTCTATTTTTAACAGCAATTGATTCTTTTCCATTGGATCGACAAAGGTCGACGCTGTCTTTGGCCTCCAATAAAGATCCTGTAACTCGTGCCCTATCGCCTCCAAATGGTTGTTTTTCTTTCATTTCCTTGAAGGAAACATGTGTTGCAAGTTATTATTCCTTTTACTTCTTCAAATATCTGCCATCCCAAAGCTGAAAAACTGAGCGCTGCGCTGACAGACAACGCACTTTCTTCAAGATTTATCCTCTAATGCCATCTCTCCAAGTGACTTAGGTGCAATCCTGGGGAACTCTCCGAGTTCACACGAAAACTAACCTCATGATGAACCCGCTAAAGCTGCTTTTCTCTCATACAGCTGTATCAAAACTGGTGTGGCAACAGTTTATCAGAGTTCAAATGCTTCACATGGCACATTGAAGTGACGGGGCTTTGCGTTACACGATGAACTGATAGAAAATACAGCAACAGCAACAGATTGACAGAATCTTAACTATCCAGTTTCACTGGAGCAGTGACTCCAACTGAATATTCAACAAAGGAAGTCAAATAAAGTGGCTCACATGATCTGAATGTGGCATACAAGCCAAACATACACTCTGGGACACAAAGGTCTCCCTATTTGCTTCCTCAGAGATATATCTTTATAAAGCTCAGGAATGTGAGGAATCTCTCAGGGAGTGTTGAGAGTCAACAGGTGACCGTCTGAGTGCACCACTGTAGGACTCTGTGACCTAACCAGTCTTTCCCTCACCTTATTTTTAAATTTAAATCAGCCAGGGAATACTTCTTTAAGACCAAACGGGAGGTAAGACGAGATCTGAGAGGCCGGAGTTGCATGAGAAAGACCTGTTGTCTAGTTTTACACAAGATCATGTAAGCTGACCTCGCTGCCGGGAAATAAATCACAATCAAACAGGTGCACCAAGATCCACATTGACAGTGTAGGGAATTAGACTGATGGAAGTTAATTAAATCGTAAAGAGAATTAACCTCTGCCCTCTGGCTCAGGATGAAACACTGTCCGGTTTATCGGAGAACACAATGCGGAGTTAATGGCTCCATCAAGCTGAAAAGCTGAAGAGGCCAGAGTTTATCTCTCCAAAACCTGCTACCGTGCAGTTTCCTCTCTGGTCAAACTCCACGGGGGCCTTGTTTGCAAAAATACATTCCTGAAAGGACAAAGGGTAAAGTAACCCTGTAAAGGGTTCAGATGCTGGAACTCAGATTAACCTGCACTGTCCTCTGGGGCTGCAACTAACGATTATTTTCATTGTCGATGAGGATAGTTGTTTGGTCCATAAAATGTCACAAGATGTTGATCGTGTTTCCCAAACCCCACGATGATGGTTTGTTTTGTCCACATATCAAAGATATTTAGTTTACCAGATCAAATTTGGACATTTCCCCATAAAAACTACTTGGCCCTTTTAATCGATTATTAAAGTAGTTGGCGATTAATTAAGTAGTCGAGTAAGGGTTGCAGCTCTACTGTAACAAGAGAGGGGTCGGAGGAAAAAGAGAACCCCTTGTTCCTCTCTCACTGTAACTGTCCTGGCATGGCTTTTAATTATTTGGCACTGTGCCTGCCATGCCAGGCATTTAGAAGGCAGGAGGCCCCTCTGGCATCAGTGCAGATCATCATCAGGGGCTTAGCTCGGAGGTATTCAGTTTTTATGGGCAAGTGTGTTACATTGCTCCTAGTCCCACTCCTGCAATGAACCTCCTCTGGAGGCATCGCTCTAATCAGGGGAAGAGGAGTCGGGCGAGGAGATTGTGGTGGCTGTTGCCCGCTCCAACGAGCTGCATGGCATACACAATATATTTATTGCATAGGGGCTCAATAGCAGCATATGTCAATAACTGGTACATAAAAATTACAGTTAATAGTTGACACTTCCTGCTTTGTGATGATATATTCCTGTAGCCTTAAGGCCCTTTACCTTTGCTACTGCAATCGATATACAATGACGTCCATCTTGGCTTTAGGTCAACCTGTTGTTTTTTTTGTTTGGTTTAAAAAAATTAATTAAAAAAATCTAGAAATTCAGTGGAGCCTCAGCTCACTGTGGGAGGTAGCCTCTAAGTCGACCTTGGCAGAGGACAAATACCTTATCTCTCGTCACCGTTTACTTTCTCTTACATAAGCTTCAACCCGCAGCTGTAGCACAATATAGTGCAATAGAGTACACTGACGCATTTGTCCGTGTATTCATCTTCTACCACAGGGGCCGAAAGTGGGTTTATACATAAGACTGAATGAATCCCTTGGAAATCGCCCCCCCGACACCCCTTTCATGCAGAAAAACGACAAGCTCTGGGCTTCCACCATGAGAAGCCACGACTGCACAAGCGCCGTCAGACAACCGCACAAAAAACAGACCTGACCCGACACTGCTGGTGCTTTTGTGTTTTTGCATAAGCCGACTCGGCGAAAAACAAGGTTTTGCTTGTCTGCCTGTTGGATGTTTTAGTCTGACTGCATCAAGGTGTGATTGATGAGGGCCTAAAACTAAAGTTAGTACTTACAGTCTACACACCCACACACACACACACACACACAACAACAAAAAATACTGGTTTACAAAGAGAAGGCAAGCCTGCTGTATAGTGAAACATGCTGACATATGAGCCCACATGTGCAAGCTCCGACAAGATCTGCCGAGCGCAGCTGTGGGAAAAGTCGGACTGTTGCTGCTATTTTCTTTTCTTGGGAGTGTGTGAACTAGTGTTGCGATGTGTTCGCTTTGCGCGTGCGCGCGGGTTTCACCTAACCTGTTGACTGTGTGGGTGTATGTGTGCGAGTTAAGATGGAAGACAATGCATTTGCCCGTGTGGACGGCAGCCACGGTGCGTCACTTTGCCCTCTCGTGTAACCCGACGGCCAGGTGAGTAAGTGGCGGTATCAAAGGACAGGACAGACAGAGATTTCTTTTTTCCGAAGCAAGCAAGAGCGAGCCGAGGGTCAGGAGGCGAGTAGGAAGTCCGTCTGTGCAAACATCTCTCCAGTGAACAAACACACATGCCTGGGAGGCAAGGACCAGGATATGCAACCAGTTCCCAGCAACTTGTCCCTGCTCATCTTGGATGTCGTACTATCAAATCTGCTTGCTGCACAAATACACTTCACTTAGCAATCATATTCTAATTGACAAATGCTTTTTTAAGATTTACAAGTTTTTTAGATTAATTTCCTTCCTTCAAGGCAACAACAGGTTTCTTACAGGACCTGTTGCTGCCAACAGTTTTCTACTGACATGTCGGTAGAAAACGTTAATCACCTGGAATGGCCTTCACTGAGGTGTGTGTGTGTGTGTGTGTGTGTGTGCGTGCGTGCGTGCGTTGCTGAAAGTTTTTCTCGAAAAAAAATGACTTCAGCGTAAAATGTGTTGTGATGTCATTTTCTCTCAGTCCTTCACTATTAACGTATTCTCTAGGTGCGAGGAGGATAATGTAAATTTGGTCGCAACACAACAACGGTGCTTGCGACTGCATCGCCACGCGGGCAATATTGATCGGACAAAAACTGTAGTGAACTGTAGATTATGCGCTTTAAATCAGCTCAAGCCTTATAGAGTAACTTTTTGGAAATATTCAGTCAACATTTCAGGTCACTCTTTTACAGATTGTTTTCCAGATTGTTCATGCCACATGTAGTGTAGAGTTAGCAGCTCACTTATAAGAGAGGGGATTAAACTACTGTAGTGCAGCATCCTCACCATGACTATTGCCGTGTGGGTGTGCTGCTCTCCCCGTCTTCTGCCCTCCCTTGTGTCCAGCCTGATGCCCGGCTGGGTGCCCGTACAAGGCCAAGTCGAGTGCAGGACCGAGGCCCAGATTTTTCCCCTTAGCGCCGAGATCCTTCCTCTTCTTGCCCTTCAGCCAGCCCAGAGCCCGGCCGAGAGAGTGACTGCGCTTCTTGCGGCCCCTTTTGCTGTGCTTCTCCTCGGCAAAAATCTGAACCACATCCTGGGGCAGCAGGTCCCCAAAGCCCATGGAGTCACGATTTGACATGCCACCTCACACTGGAGCTATGCCCTGAGAAAAGAAATTAAAAAGACGAGGAGGAAAAGGTAGAAATTACACTTCAGTCGTCAACATCCAAACACCACATTTTTCAGGTTAGTATTAGAGGTATATGTATACCAGATTTCAGAGGGACTTGCTTTAGGTAATCATTCACTCTGAACTTGGACAAAAACAACAGATGAACAGTCCACTGTACTCTACGGGGGCCGTGACAATATATACGCCAAAGTCGCCCTGTCATTGCGTGAAATCTTCAGCAGGAGCAATCGTGAAAAACCAAACTGGCTCTTATGTTCATGGAAATCATAACATCCGATCTTTGAGAGGAAAAAAGCTCAGATTCAAAGTTCTTACAACTATGACTGTATCTGATTTCTGTATGCCTTCTAGCTTTGATTTCCCACCAACAGCGCTCATTATTGTCTTGTCTTCCCACAGCTGATGGAGAAGATACTGGTTCTTCTTTCAATTCACCACAAAAGCAACCAGGTTCACAGTGATGGATTACCTATGACAAACAGGTTTCAAGTCTCAGCATGGTGACTTTTTAGTCTTGAAAGCATTTGTTGTAAAGGTTTGAAATCACACTCAAACGTGGACAATGCTTTTGACAATGCACGTTCCGTCTGGCAGTAATGTAAAGTGTATAAAACTAGCAGTAGGATTCACTATAAGCTGATTGATCCAGTTTCACTGGAAAGAAATACAACATCGGATGTGTGCACACAGCTGCAAAGACTTATTCTCTGAGACCGACACAACTGGTATGTGTGCGCATACATCGGTTTGTATTTGTGTTTGTGCGTCTCCGCGGGCACTGCTCATTCAGCCCACACAGACCCCCTCCTGTCTCCAAACCAAACTTCACGGCTCTGCAAAGAAAGAACTGGCACCGCTCCCTTCATTCCATAACATGGAGTCATAATTCACAAAGCCGCACCCGTAGGCTCGTGCACTCTTACACACAGGCGCAGCGGCACACTGGGGGTAGGAAGAGCTAAAGAATAGAAATAATAAACAGCCACCAATGCGCATCGAGGCGTTCTCTACAAACAGTCTGCACACATATACCAATGTAGTTCCTGTTTCGTGTTTCTTGTTAAGTTTCATTGTCTTCCTTCGTCTTTTTTTTTTTTCCTCCCTTCTCAGTGCAATGAGCTCATCGCCCTCTCCCGGCCTCCTTCCTCCACCCTTCGCCTTCACTTTGAGGCACGATTTCCCAGCCTCACTCCTGTAGCTTACACCGGGATTCTTCCAGCTGCGCACTTTATTAGATACTTATCTCCAAGTCTCAGGGCGAAAAGCAGGAGCAAGCTCTGGAGATGACAGGAGTCAGGAGCAGGTAAACAGGCAGACAAAGACTGAGGGAAGGTGGGAATGGAGTCGGGGTGAGAGAATTACAAGTCCCTGGATGATATGCCGGCGGGAAAGTTCACAAAAGGCCTTTGGCTGCTGTGCTGCTTCAGGATGATACATGTTTAAAAAACAAAAAAAAAAGGGCACACAACTTCTAGCACAAACAATGTGTAAGCAGAAAACTTCCCTGCCCCACGACGGGACAGGAACCTAAACCACAGGAACAATATGTTTGCTCATGTTCTCTGAGGATAACAGATGAGATTTTTTTTCTTTTCTTTTCCCCAAACTGCTTCTCGGCAGCTTTGATGGTGAGGTTGTGATGAGAAGATGGAGGACAAGGGCTTGGATGAGACATGTGGAAAAGTGTTTAAGCAGATGTGGACTGTATGAAACCAAGATCTCATATACAGTATACTACACACCTATTTATAAATATATAGTCGAATGTAATCAAATACATCAGCCCTACCTTGGGATTTCATTTCACGAAGCTCATTATGTTCAGTGTTTGTTGACAGTGTCAAAAATTCCATTACATGTTTACTACTGAGGTCGCGGTTAAAGGTGGCTGGATTAAATTATTAGGTGTTTTCTAGTTTATTTTATTCGAAACACCTCTCAATAACACGGTCCAGTACAAGACCATCACTGTGACCTCGGTGCTAAATCATAAACTGAACATTATAGGCCTCATAAAGGTAGACTTCATGGCTACACTCGACTCCCGGAGGAAAAGTCCGAACAAGTTATAAGCACATTTTTTTCTGGCCACAGTGAACATTTGCTATGACAATACCATCCCTGGAGCCACGCTGCTGGCTTAGATAAAAGCTAGAGCCACTATAAATCTGGTTCTGGTCTGTCAAGAAGGAGACGTTCGCATCCAAACTCATGTCAGAAAGTATGCAGTCCATTATGGGAGGCTTAAGGAGAGTACCTGAGCGCTTCATGAAACTTCATGCACATGTCGGTCTTTCACTGAAGTAGTTTCTCATCTTTATGTGGCCAAACTTGACTTGCTCTCCGCCGCAGTGCGTCCGCAGCGTGCGTGGAGTGGTCGTAGTCTGAGGGCGCGGGCTGTAGTGAAAGCACAATAACAAGCAAGAGCATCCACCTCCTCTGGAGACAAGCGCCGGGCCTCTCTCGGCTCTAAGCCCGGTGTTTCTCCTGCTCCAAATTACAGTCATTGGGCCATGACTAAGATCCGTGCATCTGTATTGGCTACGGTCGCCAATAATCAGGCGCCTCCCTCTGGGCAAAGGGGGGCGGGGGCTGATGGTGGTTCATTCATCTATAGCCCGCAGGCAGCCGGGGAGCGCAGAAACTGCTCGTATTATTTCCGTCAGCGAGGCACCAGAGTAGCGCTAAGGACTCCGGGATGCGGCGGAGGACCACCCAGCGGACCGCCGTCTGTGTAGTCTGCTCACAAGGAGTTTGTTGCATAAAAAACAACCTGCAATTTTCAGTTTGGCAAACAAATGCAATGATGTGACGCACGCAGTGGAGTGTCCTCTAAAATCCTCACCGCTCTATAAACATGTTTGCGATGCTTTGTGTAAAGAAACTTGGCTCTTAGGTTTATGTAGTTAAGGAGGAACTGTCACAATTGTCTCTCTTTTGTTCAAAGCCAGTGCACTGACATCTTAATTACAAAGCCGCTTTATGGTGCCAGCCATAACTTGACCTTTAATCACAACTCGCAACTCGTGGACGCTGACAAACAAACTACAAAAGCACAAAAGGAGACTTCCGAATAAGAGCCCCTTTTTTGCTTTTCTTCGTACGACAAAACCGTAGACAACCTGAACCAAGCATCGACCTACACCGTGCCACATCAGCTTGGATCATATATCATGAGGATCATGGTCAAGACATGTGCCCAAAGCTGATTTACAAACAAGAAAATGGTTTGCTCTCTCTCTCTCTCTCTTTGTCTCTGCCCCTCTCTCACACACACTAAACCCTCTGTGGTTTTTGAAACCAGGTCGAGTCCTGCCGTAGACGGGGATGTGTTCCAACATGCCGTTTACTTATCCTTCACAAAAGACAAGAGGCCACCACATTGGACAGGAGGTACCGCTCTAACGCAGCAAACCCTCGACGCAGTGTGTCAATACCTGCAGCACTGAGCGATTATCTGACATTGAGGGCAATGTGTACATGTCGGCACTAAGTAAACCAGGGGCCGATAATGGTTTACACACCGTCGTGAAATAGACTGCGCGGCCCGGTGTATCTGGGAACGGCGTTTATTGATCACGCGCCTCAGACTGCTGCATGTGGCGGGGAAAATCTCGTTCTCCTCTACCCTTTTTTCGCAGGCGGGTCAACAGAGTCAAAGCAAAGGGGGGCTCCAGGAACTGCTTTAATGGCAGTGACTCACAGGGAAGCTGACGGAGCATAAGCCACTGCCTCATGGGGGATAAGGCGAGAGCCAAGAGGGAGTGGCATCCAGCAGCCACCTTTGTTTGAATTAGGACTGGCTCAGTTTAACCAGAAGCCAGTTCGTATCTACGCCTGAGCTGCTGGGTTTCACAGGGTAGGCCTGAGCTGTCAGAGAGCGGAGGTTAAGGCCGGTCCGAACGGCGTTAGTCTCCACAAGGAGGAAATATCAGATTAGCAAGGGTAATAATCTGCATTTTGGGGGAAGGCGGGGACGTTTTAAATCCCTGCCAGTCTTCACCAGAGTATAGGCTTTACAATAACTGCCAGCTTTGGGCAATAACAGTTTTCACACCGCACTCAAAGTGACTGCGCAACTAAATTGCGAGTGCTTCGCAGTGTCTAGAACTGGTGTTACTGCACGGCACCTTCAGGCATCAATCAGGGCGTTGGCCGTCTTCTCTGGGCGTTATCAAACAAAGACTTAGGAAACTTTGTCTGGGCTAGAACTGTGCACGCTGCTGTGCAAATACTCCGGGTGCAAGAACTGCACTTTTGACGGATGTCGAGGCGGCTCCGAGATAAACCGGAAGTACTCAATTCCAGAACCTCGATGGGGTTTGAAACCATGGGACGGCCGGTGGGATGAGATTTCTCTCTCAAGGGGAGCTGTGAGATGCCCCATCTACAAGGAAGCGGTCTCCTCCATCACGGTGAACGTCTTTCTATATTGACGGCAACAAGTAACTCGTGAAATTTTCATTCTTTGCTGTCCGGGGCGGCCTCAAGTTTCCTCCGGTTTTTTCGTTTCAAAACAAAACATCAGCACAGACAAACAGTGGTGAGGGACAACCTCTCACTGACAGCATGCGGTCCCTTTGTTTGGTGCAGAAAGGATACGGTTTCAGAAAAAAGACCATGTTCGTAATGACGCTGATAAAAATAAACACAATAATGACTCAAATAAACCAAAATGCTATGTAACTGAGCTCACCGAGGTTATAGACGCCGTGTGCGTGCGCCAGCGCCCGCGCGTGTGTGTGTGTGTGTGTGTGTGTGTGTGTGTGTGTGAGAGAGAGAGAGAGAGAGAGAGGTGGTACCGTGCAGAGATCTGTGGACGGGGTAATGCGAGTTGGCGTGCTGCGAGGCCGCTGTAGCCGTGCAGCAGCTTGTCTGTGAAGAGCAGCAGCTACATTCCTGAGCGATTGATAATTACCCACTGAGGAGCTCCTCTCTCCAAAATCTGCTTTCACCCCCACCCCGACACACCACCTCCTCGTCTTCACCCTCCTCCCCACATCCCCTCCCTCGCTGCCCCTGCCCACTGCCGCACATCCCTCCTACTGTGGCCTAGGAGACGGAGCCTTCAAAGGGAAAAGGATAACGGCTGGCGCATGAGAGTCATTTTGAGATATCATTAATAAGTTCTTGTGTGACGTTGGTGTGCGCTGGCTGAGATTATTGAGAAAGCTTTTCAGATGGGAGTTAGAGACGGTCGACTGTTATGGGAAAAGGGCATATTTTCATATGTTTAAATAGATTCTTCAGTAAACTGCCTTAAAATGTGGGGTGAGAGTGTTTTTCAGGCCTCACATCTGACTACAGCCCCATGTTTAGGCTTACAACCAACGAGCAAAATCATTATTGATTGATCTGCAGATTATTTCCTTGATTAGCGAATCAACATGTCAATAACGTGTCAGAAAATAGGGCAAACAATCTCCCAGAATTCCACGGGCGTCTACAAACGTAGAAAGAAAATAGTGTTGTGTTGAGCTGTTTTTGTGTCTTTCCTAAGAAAGAGGGCAAAGTGTAACGTTCTCCGTCAGTATTCGCGGATGGAAACCAGCAGAGACAGTGACACACCTCTGTGAAGTGTCTTGTTTGCTTTGGTTCCAGGGGTTGCCAGGGGTCTCACTCTGGACCGCAGCCTCCGAGGAGCTGAAGACCCTTGAACTGACAGGTCAGGTGGGTAAAAAGAAGAAGTTGTTGTGCAGCAGCGGTGACCAGCTCGCAGTGAAGGCAAACACAGCTGGACACGGGGGGGGGGGGGCTCCAGTATCCTCTGCTCTGCCCCAGTCAAAACAAAGGCTCTGAGGTTGTTTCAAATGTCTTCTGGTCTGAAGATAACTTGGTCTGAGAGTCGCCTGAGTGGACAAAATTGCAAATCCCCCTTTCCTCACCGATTCAATCTTATCAGGAAGTGATGATGAGGTGCCACTGATGAGTCAATCATCAGCTAATCTGTTTGATTAACAACACACTATTGTCTCGCTCATCAGCCAGGAGTTTTCCTCTCGCATGCACACACACACACACACATCACTCAGTCAGCGTTCACACTCATGATCATGTGTCTGTAACTATTACAACACCAGTTGTTCCCCTTCCCTCCACTGAGCTGGCACTTCATCACCGATGGGTCACGGGTGAACACAGTCAACTCCCTCTGCAGAGCAAAAGCCCAGCTTGAGCGTTGTAGTTGAATATTTGGCTGCACCACACGTGAAGAGAAAGCACTTTCCAGTGACTTCCCTTATCCCGTCCTATCCCACGCCTCCCGGCTACCATCCCGTTCTCCTCCTCGACGTCTTCCTCTGAACGTCGGGTACCAGGCCCTGCCGTCTCTCTCTGGTGCTTACATAACACACCTGTAATCTCCATGGGTACAAGCCCTGGCATGGCAGGCTGGCAAAGGAAGGAGCACCAGTATGCGACACACCCTTTCCAAACAAATGGCTCTGTCTCAGTCTCGCCTTCCAGAGAGCACATGAGGAAAACTTGAAGCCATGAAGTCAAATGAAAAACAAACCACACAACAACAACAACAACAACAACAACTGCCATCAACCCCTGTAGAGTTCTCGGAAGAGTTTGGATTTTTTGGGAGCTCGCTTCCAGTCCAAAGTCCAGGACAGGCAGCAGGCAAACAGAGAAGGGGGCCGACCCCCTAAGTCCTAAGGTGGTCATGTTATCTGCGTCAGGTTAATCAGCAAGCGGAGAGGTCCATGATGAAGCGCACACGGACCGTCATTGACGGGCACAGATTAAACAAAGTGTCAGCAGCACCGTGCTGTCAAGCAGTCATTCCGCTGCTGGGTCATAGACGGGGAAATAACACAATACTCCTCATTGTCACAAGGCTCCACGGCTGAGAGGAGCACTACAGGTCTTGAATTACCTCTGCTGAGAATCCCTCAAGGCCAAGCAGAGCAAATGTCCCACAACTAGTTTTTCATGCATGCCTATACTCAACCTACTGCCAGCCAATGTTTCCAACACTGCCTCTGATCACTCTTTCTCTGAGCGCTCGTTTTGAACAAGTGGGGACTCATTTCTTCATTTGCACAACTGATTTCATACAGCCCATGTATTATTTATTTTCATTAGAGCAAGTGTGGATGAATCGTCAGACAACATGATGCAACGCTTCACTTATTTAAAAAAAAAAAAAAAAGTATTTTTCTGCACATCTTTTTAAAGTTGACTAAAGTTGATTTCAGACTTGCTGCAAGATTAATAAACCATACTGTTCACTATTTAAAAATGCCAAGGCGCAGTTTTGGGAGGCGTCATAGGGAGGAAACCCCCATACTGTGTAATAACTTTACTAATCTGTTCAAATGTCAACAACGACAAACAAACAACAAACTGACACTCACAAAACAACGTGTTGATCAGACCTTGTGAAACTTGAACGATCCGGACGCGTTGATTCAGCCTCTCTCCATTGGAAGCGTCTCCACCGCTGCGCCCTTTTCCTCTCCAGCTCCAAACCTTCACCGTCCGCGGGGAAACTTCAGGTGCGGCATTTCCGTGAAGAAGAAGAAAAGTTCACTTTTTTTCTCGGGGAACGACAGCCGGCAGGCTGGAAGGATCAGGCTGGTTTTTTTCTCGTCTGGATGCCACAGCTGAAGCTGCACTTTTCTCCGCCGGCAGTGAGGCTGCGTGACGCACCGCGGCGCCGAGGGACGAGGGGAAGTGAGGAGAAGTGGCGCTGCCGTCCAACCTGCAGCTCTCACCTGGGAGAGGAGGGGGGGGGGGGCGGGGGCGGGGGGGGGGGGGGGGGGGGGGGGGGGGGGGGGGGGGGGGGGAGGGGGCGGGGGGGGGGGGGGGGGGGGGGGGGGGGGAGGAGGCGGGGAGGAGGGGCGCGCTCAGGTGAGAGGGAGAGGCTGCGGTCGATGCTGTGAGGACATCTAGTGGTGGGACCGTGCAACAGCAAGTCCCAGTTGCGCTACAGACCGGAAGAGTATGGATTTTCTTCCCCCACCTTCAGTTTGCATTAAGAAAAACAAAGTGTATGGAGCAGGAGAAGTTCAAGTATAAAGATATAGTATATATATATATATTTCTGCTTGTTTGCGAACCCAAAGTTTCAACCCGTTTGTCGTAGTTTGTTGTTGATGTGCACATCTGGATTTCTTCGTACATGTAGGCCACATGAGTGATAGTGAATGATTATCAACACCTGACAGTGAACAGAAAGGGCACATGCACATGTCAAATGTACGGAAGAGGATGAGGGCCACGCGTGATTAAAAAAAAATCTTGAGTTCTGACTTTAAACTCAGAATTATGAACTCACTCACCTTTTGGTCTTCCATTAATGAAATTGCTTCTTCCGGGACCCTTTCAAGCTCGCAAAAATATCTGCTTAGGGACGACATCATCGACCTGTGTTTTCCCCCTCCTGCACGGCAAAGTGACTCTCCCACCGAGGTTGGTGCTGGACTCCTGGGCCTCAGGTCCCCGGAGTTCTGAGTTTAAAGTCAGAATTCTGAGAATAAAGTCAGAACTCCAAAAAAAGAAAATTCATGTGTGGCCCTCATCCTCTTTCGTAAAAAATGCAATCACTTTAAAATGTCAAAACAAATTCTGTTATGACTGAGACTGACTTGAGTATTTTACCCACAGAAATAAACAGACCATCTTCCTTAATTTTTTCAAACCTATGCATGTGCTTTTATCATCTGTTTTATTCTTGCAGAGCAACAGTACAGAACCATGCAACATACAGTACTACACGAGACAGTGTACGAAAAAACATGTCTCTGCCGTATGAAGACCATGTAAGCGGCAAAACATCAACTTTTCCTGACCCTGTTTCAAGCTCTTTGACATTCCATTTTTAGATAATCCAGTGGTTTCTAAAATGTTTATATATCTTTAAAAAAAAGAATCATTCGACTTTCACATTGTCGTTCACTTTGTCGGGAACGCTCAGAATCACAATTTCTCAGTTTTCCCGGGAGAGTGCAGGACTTTGGGCGAACTATGAGCGTTGGTGAAATGGGACAGTGGCACAGCGTCGTCGTGGACGACGGTGATGCACTCTGGTACAACATACAGGGCCTTTTTTTACAACTCTGCATGTTTGCACACGTCTTGAAAGATGCTCCCATGTCTCAAATTGGCATGAAACTCCTCCTCTGCGGATCCCAGTGTCAGCTGGTGTGTGTTTATTTTCCATTTATCAGAGGGGAGACTTGACAAGGAAGCATGCAAACAAAAAAAAACATACACTGTAGATGAAGCCATGAAATGTTTGTGGGCAGCTGAGTTCAATACTTGAGGAAACTATATCTGCCACGGGCCTGATAATGTTTCCGACCACGATGTCTTGGATGCACATAAAATCAAAGCTGTGAAGAAGAGTAAATATAGCCCTCTGTGGCACCGGGGCTGGTCAGGACGTGTGTTAGCTGTATCCAGAGCATGTAGGCCAGTCGACCCCCGGCACTGACACAGTTTCAGGTCCCACGTGGGGGTATGAGAGAGTCTTAGATAGAGTTTCCCCCCCCGTGCCCATGGTGTTATTAATAAGCACAAAGTGTGCCCATGTTTTCCTGGAGACAGTCACTCGGCTGAACTGTCCTCAAACTGTGTCCATCGCTGTCTGCGCCTTCTCTCCGGACTGTCGCCTCCGAGCAAAGTGAGTAAAAACAAAAATGTGTCAACATGAACGGTTGCTGATCAGTTGAAGATGTATTTCAGTCAACCAGTTCCAAGGCTTGTATCCATCAGAATTGTTAACTTGATTACGTTTGCCTTGAATTCCTCTGTTATGCAAATTCACCTGAGATGAACGAGCAGATACTGTGAGGAGGATTTGAAACCCACAATCTAATCAATTATTGTTTTTTGGTCCTTTGATTAATTACTGACTCTCTCAATCTCCTCCCTTCTAGTTGACTTTTTTTTTTGCAGCTCGAGGACAGTGAAGGATCAGTGGGAGAAAAGGACATGGCATCTGCTGATGACTCACCCGTGGAACTTTGTGGATTTGTTGGCGAGATCCCAGAAGCCAGCCCCACTGACTCTGAGACAGTCACTCGCCTAGACAAGTGGACACAACACCATGTGCTGCAACTGGACCAGGCGGTCGTGGACAACGTGGGGCAGCTCTTCGAACACTGCATCCAGCAGGTGTCCCGTCTGGAGAAGCAGAGGGACGGGCTGATCCAGGAGCTCCTCCGTCTGCAGGAGCCACTGCTGCAAGTCGTGGGGCACCTGAGGGGGAAGGTGGAGGAGACGCAGAGGCTGCTCACGCTGGCTCAGCTGGATTACGCGGCTGTGTTCGAGGAAGTGCGGCAGGTGAAGAGGAAACTGTTCGCCACGGCCAGAGACTGCATCCAGAGTCAGGTGGCGCTGGCCACGCGCGAGTACGAGGTTGCGCAGTCTGCTGTCACACAGGTAGGAACCACTGGGTGAAGTGTTCTGCTGAAACTGAAATTGAAGAAGAAGATGAAATCATATTTTAAGGGGTGATAATAGATAATGCGTTGTGCTGGGAACGCCATATCCAATAAGCAATGTTGTTTCCATTGCAGCACTGTATAAAATAAATAAAGCATAGTTATGCACCATATTATTCACTTATGTCAGTGCCATATACACCTAAAGTGTATATATAAGTCGGACAAAGAGAATTTTCTTACCTCAATAAAGACCTGAAATAATCATAAGCAAAACTTATACTAAGAAAAAACTTTAATTATACATAAAATAAAGACTTAAAAGTTGATAGATCTCAAAAAAGTACTAAAAATAGACAGTGACATAATACTAGTAATAGTAATAATGTGAACATGATTTCCAAGAGGAAAAAGGGGTTTACTCTGGACTGGTGTAAAAGTCACTGTGCTTCAGTTTAAGGGGTGAATTTATTGAACAGTGGAAGTGATAAACTGAAAACATTGAAAAACAAAATAGAAAAAGTATGATCATGCACATAAAAATATTTAGGCTGTGCTTTATTGTTTTCTACTGTTAGTTTGTTGGTTATAGCTCTTTTGCCTAACTGTCTACCAACAGCTCCCAGATAAATTTAATTTTTTACATGATGAACAATTATTTTCGGTGTTTTTGTCGATCTGCGCATAGGAGGAGCTCGGGGCCTACGTCCAAAATCTGCTTTGGGAGTTTTCCCAGCTCCAGGAAGCCCAAAGAGACGAGCTCAACTCCCTGAGGGCCCAGGCCTCTAAGCCCCACAGGCCCAGGGCCATGAGCGACATCAGCCAGTGCCGCCAGGCGGCTGTCAGACTGCAGCGGCGGCTCAGCAGCAGCGTGAAAGCACTCGAGGGCTGGTACGAGCCTCGGCTCATGGCCCTGCTGAAGAGGAGGCAGGTTGGGGAGGAGGCCTTGAGGAAGAGCAGGGAGCAGGCGGCGGACCTGAGGGCCAGCCTGGGGCCCCTGAGAGAGGACATACAGACACTGGAGGTGCGGAGATCCTGTCTGGATCAGAGGATCTCTCTGATGGAGAGGGAGAGGGTAGAGAGCATCACACAACACAAGGTATAGTGAATCAAGATGACATCACAACTATAAAGAACGTTTGTGATAAATTTTTCAACTTTGCCACAGGCGACTGTGGAGACCTTGAAAGAGACCCTGAGAGAACTAGAAGTGGAGTTTGAAGTTCAAACACAATCTAAGAAACATCTGGAGGATCTTAAAGATGGCCTTTTAACGGAGCTGACATTTCTGAGGTAGGTTAATTCTCATCGTATATAATATATAGCTACAATTTACCATAAGTTGAGCATCAGGATAGGAAATGTCTAACTAATGCCTTGTTTTATAGAGGCTGTGATGATGCCAGCAAAACCACTGCAGAGGAAGAGCCGTAATTTTTTAATATTTTGAATATTCTTAACAAGGATATGTACACCTGACCAAACCATGGCACTCCCTTTATGTTTAATGTCAAACTTCTCAAAAGTGATAATGCGCAGAATAATGCAATTAAAAAAATTCATAGAAAATGAAAAGAATAATTGCATTGGCAGGAGAAAACTTTTAGTTTTCTGCCACCTTGGAAAAGCCATTCCATAATTTGGTAGCCCTAAATCTTATTTTTTTTCTTTTCCTATCTTTATTTTAACATGGGACTTAATATTTAACATGCTGTTTTAAGAAACAAGGCTATCAGATTTAATGTAAATATTTTATTATGAATATACAAGTACACAAGAGATCAGATGTAGCACAGGAAAAATAATGACAAAGAAAAAAAGAGAACACAAACAAAAGTGACAACGCACAACCTGGAAAAATTGCTACAACGAATATCAAGCAAGTAAAGGAAAAAACCCTATTGTATGTACAATTTTATTAAAAATGGATCTCTGTAGATGTAAATGTTTTCAAAACAACTAATCGAGAAGAAAGTAAACCATCGAAATGCAAACTTGGATGATGAGGGACTCCTGTGTGATGGTTTCATCATTAGAAGCCAGGATGAGAGTTTGAAAAACTAAAAGATCTAAAAAAAATCTGACCGACACAGACTGTATTTTAAATACGTCACAACACGATGGCAATGCAGCATTTAAAAATCTTTTTTCCTTTTTTAATTTTTTCTACAAAACAACTGCTGCCCAAAATGTATTTTTTTTAAAAACACATTGCTGCTTTTGCACTCAACTCTGGAAAAGTGATCCGTTTTTTGACGAGCAGGTCGAACGACGAGATGTGGAGCCGGGACTCATGCCTGGACCTCTGAGTCTGCAGCACCTTCTGGGTCCTCGTCATTGTAGATGTTTTCAGCCTGTTGGAGAAACAGTTTAGAAATGTTTGCTTTAGCAACTAGTCCTGCTGTAATAAATGCACTTTAATATCAAACATCTCAAGAGCTTGAGTCTTATATTCACTGTTCTTATGATCCCATTTAGTTAAATGAACATGACACTTCGACCATGTGTCACAGCTCTTACCATCTGCCAGACTTGCATGATGTTGTCTTCTGATACAGAACAGATGACCCACGGTTCGTTGGGGTTCCAAGAGAAGTCTGAGATCTTAGCTGTGTGTCCTCCATGTATGAACTAGAGGCAAACAGTAGGGGGGTTTACTATAGCCCTTGAAATATATATATATTTATATTTTAAATCACCTTTGCATGCACACACACTACCACCATAGAACTGACCAGAAGCTCAGGCGGGCCATCCTCTGCATCCTCTGGAGACTGCTCCTCTCCAATCTTACTGAGGTCCCAGACGTTGAGCCTTCTGTCCGTGCCGCTGGAGGCCAGGATGGTTTCGTTATGAGGAGACCACTGAACCTGTTGCGATGAGATGGGCCAGATGTTGCATTTCATCAGCATAAAACTAAAAAACAAATAGCCATATACCACCAATGACACTTAAAAGTTTTCAGCAACAGTTGGCTGACTGTTGCCTTTTGGCTGCTCTGTATTTACAATGGCCCCTTTTAATCATAATCATACACATAACTAAAGTGGCACTCAGAAAGCATACCTCCACCAAGGCCCAACAGGCCTTAAAATGAAATCACGCTGCCCCTATCAGTCCCCTAAATATGCCTGATTTATTCCATTAAGATGGATGCATTATTCCCTGGGACATTGGTGAAAATATCTCACTTATGTTAAAGAAAATGGGGGGAAATTCCCTTGATCTGTGCCAAAATTTAGTGGGATCTTTCTTGGCAGTGTCAGTAAAATCCATTCAGTACTTTTTGCGCAATCCAAAAAACAAACCAACAGACAAGACAGGCATGAAAACATAACTTCCTCTGCAGAGTAAATTTTGCTCCCAATTCCACTACACTCAATTTCCATTTTTAACTTGCTGGCCAGTGTTCCCAAGATAAGTTCAGATCCATGTGCTCAAATTTGGAGGTCAAACAGATTATGAGTTTGTGACGTTAATAAATATGAAATAAGTTTGTAGTTGTAAATCAACATTTGTTTTAAGTTTGCACGTGCAGAAAACATTGTTTTTCAGTGCATGTGATAAAGAGATTACGTCGTCTTCCATCGAAAAAACAACGACAGTTAATGAACCACTTGCTCTTATTGGAAACTGCATTGTGCCTGGATTGCTATTGTTCAATCCGCTTTGGGTTCAACATTGTATAACTTCACAAAGTGTGGGAATTTTGAGTTTTACATGCAGTTGTCTGCTCTCAGCTGTACACTGAAGTTCACAAATGCCCCTTTTCATTCAGTGTCTCACCACCTAGACCAACTCTTCCTAATTAAATTAAACAATTACAAATCTACGAACTTGAATTTCTTATGCATTTATATTTATAAACGTTGGTTGACAACTACAAACTTTTGAAGCTTTTCCGAAAAGCACTTTGAATGTAGCTGATCAGAGGTTCACTTCTTACCTGGAAGATCTCGTCTTTGTGAGACTCAAACGAATGCAGCTTCAGCTTCAGGTTCCTCAGGTCCCAAAGAGCCACCGTCTAAAATTAAAAGTAGTCTGCTGTCACTGATCCACCTCATTATACGGAGAGGATAAGAATAGACTATGCATCAGTGTACAGCGACTTGCTGTGTAACGGCTGTACAGAGCGCGGACCCACCTTATCTGCAGAGCCAGTGGCCAGGATGAACTCGCTGTAAGGATTGAAGGACAAGCAGTTGACTTCGGCAGTGTGGGCGTCCACTGCATGGCTGGGCTTGGAGGTGTTGTTCGACCGCGTATCCCAGCTGTGCCAAAACACAGAAAGGAACAATTGTTAAAGATTTGAAACTCAACAGCATTGTTTTTTCTCAAGTCATCACAGAGGTTAGTGAATTCTGGCGTAGAGATCTTGCGCAGCTCACATCATGAGTTTCTGGTCGTCGGCAACAGAACCGAACAGTGACTCATGGAGCAAATGCCAGGAGACGTCTTCTACCACAGCGGTGTGGCCCGTGAAGATGGTCTTAGCATCCACTATTTTCCCCTCCTTGGGCACTGTGCTAATGTCCCACAGGCAGATTGTCTGTAACAGAGAGCAGAGATGGGTCAGAAAGAAAAAAAACTGTAAAAAGAACAGAGAAGAAGAGAGTGACAGGTTACTTACATGATCATCAGAAGCACTGAGGAGACAACCACTGAGGTTTGGGTTCCAGGAGAGGCCGTAGCCTTCTTTCTGATGGCCCCTCAGGCGCAGGTCGGGGGTGCACTCTCCCGACGGGTCTTCCAACGACAACAAATTCAATGTAACAGAAGTGGTGCAGGGACAAGATTCCGAAAGCTCTTCGGAGAATGTGTCTTGGCCGTGTTCTTACCGGGCTTCGAGGGGTGCTTTGTGTAATCAAAGACCAGCACATCACTGGTGGGGGTCTTGGTGGCGATGATGCAAGGATTCTGAGGCATATAACGGGCTCTGTTCACTTCTCCCTCGTGGTTGATCTTGATCTCGATCTCTATCTTCCCACTTACAGACCCAAAGCCTCCAAACTCTGACATAGAGAACGACATAAACGGGAGATGTTGGGGATTTTGCTAATTCCCATGTGTAAAAAAACAACAAAACAAATATATTTTACTACACAAGGGTAAATGGGGTATTATATGCAAACACGGTGGACTACATTTAAAAGAAAATGTTAAAAACAAAAATACATACCTATACTTTCTGAAGCATTAAAGATTTTAGAAGATTTTCACTTTATTCATTCATTGAGAACTGTCGGCCACAACATCCTGACACAACAACTTGTATGATAGCTTGATTATTAGACTGACAGTCGAAGTATGAAATATCATCCCCTCACCTCCTTTCTCGCTGTCATAGTGAGAGGCGTCAAACTGTGCATCGTCGTTCGGGAGCTGCACGCTGGCGATCACCAGGTGGTTCTGCTCGTCAGACGTGTGCGTCCCCAGAACCAGCCTGTGCACACTGAAGTCTTTACCCTCCGGCCTGTGAGGAGGAACACAACACAGAATACATCACCCTGGGGCTCTTTCTCGCTCTCTCTCGTTGTGTCTTGCACGAGTGTCAGGGCAAAACTCCCACCTGGTGACGTCCGGCAGCCACTGGGCTGTGAGGCTGGGCCACTCCAGGGCGTGGGTCATGACCAGGTCATAGAGGAAAGGGGTGTTCTTCTTCCAGATCTTGTACTCCTCGTTGATCACCCTCTCCTCCACGGCGTCGTCAAACGCGGCTGCAAAAGTGGCATTCACCAACAACACAAAGTGGTCAAGACCAGGTCAAAAGTAAGAGTCTGATTCTCCTGGACTGAACTGGAGGACAGTTGGGTACAGTTGCAATTCCCCTGGTTGAATCAACATTGGCTTGCAGCACGAGGTGTTGTTATTGATAAGCAAATGCACGTTCCTAATTAAGCCTGTGCGGTGGGTGGCCTGAGCAACACCTCGATACATAAGGAACAATTGGTTTACCTGCACTCGTAAATTAAACCCCAGCCTACGAGCCGCTAACGTCAGCTAACAGCGAGCTGGCAGGTTTCTAACAATGAACGGAGATGCTAGCCGGCGCGCCAACAACCACCGTCCACTCGTGCCTCCTATCACTCTGGACAACAAACACACATACACACATTTGGTCGTCTCTCCAACACCCTTACCGTCTTTATCGGCCATTGCGACGTGGTCACACCGCTAATCCTGACACAGAAGAGTTGTTTCTCTGGGAAGAAAGCCTCTATGGAGACAGCACGGAAGGTTGCAATGGCGCCAACTCCGTGGAACGCGAGCAGCCAATCAGCGACCACGGGAAGTCCTCGTCGCAGCCACCTATTACTACATCCGGAAGCGGGACTCGCGGTGGGGTTGTCGTAACTCCGACACGGTGGATGTTGGACTCGTTCTCATATTCAGGCGTCAAACAACGAACTCGTAGCCACAATGAACGAGCGCGAGCTCGACCTGACACAGGCACAGGAAGCCGTCAAGTCCAAATACCCGCCGATCAACAGGAAGTATGAATGTAAGTGTGAATGACGCAGCCAGCTTAGCGCTACTGTTTTTGTTTTTTACTCCTTAAAGAAAGTGTAAGAAACTCGTTTCAGTGTTTATGTTATAGCTTATTTCATGTTTAATGAGGTTTAACTATTGGCATACGTCATACACACTCTCGTTGTTTCTCCTCAGTTGCTCTGTGTTGGTCTAATATCAACCTTTTTTTTTCTTCAATTAACTTTATTGACATGGACAGAACATGTTATTGCCAAAGCAGATTCACATTTTTGAATCCAAAACTACTACTTATACTACTACTAATAATAATACATATAAATATGGATACAGGTGTCATATGCTCTGTGTGATCATGTCATTGTGTTTGATTCCACAGATTTGGATCACACAGCAGACGTACAGTGAGTGAGCTTCAGTTTCTGTGTGAAGTGTTTGTCAGATAGCGTTTTTGTCTGTTGTTCTCCGCCCGGTCACCGTCTTTATATCGCACGATTTTTTTTTCTGCTCTTCCCAGAATCCACTCCTGGGGAGACAGTCTGGAAGAAGCCTTCGAGCAGTGTGCCATGGGCATGTTCGGCTACATGACAGACACAGAGACGGTGGAACCGATCGATACTGTCGACGTGGAATCAGAGGGTGAGTGTCGCCGTCCGTTCGACAAAAGGCCTCAAGCGCACCAGTTCTATCGATGTAAACCCCCCCCCCCTCTCTCGCATTGTGCCTTCTCCAAAGGTGAAGACATGGAGTCTCTTCTCTTCCATTTCCTAGACGACTGGTTATACAAGTTTAGTGCAGATCTGTTCTTTATTCCCAGGGTGAGTATGTTGGTCTGTGGTCACGTTGTTTCTGTGTGCAGCGTGTGTGTTCTCCCTACATTCACATGGGTGTCCCACAATACATAAACATAATGTCAAACAGAAAAAAGACTGTTAACTGACAGTTGCTTTTACTATTGGCAACCCGTGCTAGTGTTTCCCTGCACTATGCATGTTTGCTGGGATAGACTCGAAATGTCCAGCTATTTTAAACTGCAGTGTATCATTTTATTCAAACATTGAATTGGCTGTTAAAACACCTTAAGTTTTTATGTTGTATTTATATAGTAATCTTTTGTTTCCTATTGCTGTCCTCTTGACAGGAGGTCAAAGTATTGCACATAGACAGAATCCGGTTCAGGATCCGTTCCATTGGGTAAGTCTGGATACCTGTTTCCTGATAACATATACATGAAGGCTCCATTTAGATACTTTTATTTTTCTACCAAGAGCTGCTCTTTCACAACCTAGTTTATCTTTTGTTTACTAAAGGTGGGGTGAAGAATTCTCTCTGGCCAAGCATCCTCAGGTGAGCCAGTGATGCAAATGAATTGATTGATACTTAACAAAAAAAGGGCTGAAATTGATAATGAAAAGTACATCATTTTAGTGCATTCATTCTAAGTGTTATGTCCTGTGTTGTCATTCCAGGGAACAGAAGTGAAAGCCATCACTTACTCCGCAATGCAGATACATGACATAGAAAAACCAGAGATATTTACCATTATTGATATCTGACAACTCCTGAGGCAGATCACACTCATTTGGTTCGATTCGGAACCGAAGATCTATACGGCCAATTTTAGTGGCCTTTTTTATCTAAGGCACTGATTATTGACTTGATTATTGAACCTAAAAAAATCAGCTTTTCTACTTCTGGGGTGAACTGTTGACTTACTACTTCTCTTACGTTTTGCAGATTAATTTTATGACACTGATATCTCTTAAAATGCCTTATTTCATATATCAAATAACTTTAAATGTAAATGAGGAATAATATTACTCTTTACTGAGTTATTATTGTAAAGTAAAACTGATTTATTTTTTGTCATCCCAGTTTTACCTGCTATGCTTTTGCAAATTCTTATTTAAGACAAATTTGAAGTTATGTTGATGCCTTATTGATCATTGTAAATAAAAGAGCAAATTTTTACAATTCTCGTGGGGTTCATTACATGGTCGCTGGTTTGTCACTAATTTGTGGATGAGGAGTCATTCTGGAGGACATAGATGTAAACATATCACTATTTATACCACTAATAATTACATAGCAAATATGAACAAATAATGTTAATTATTTGAACCTGCAAACAAACAATATACTATATATTTACATACATATATATATTAGAAAGCCATGTCTTTTGAGGATAACATGGTTGATATAAGTTGAGTCATGGTGTGTCTCTACCTATTCAAAGGATTGAAATTTGAGAAAACATAATTTAATATGAAGATTTCTTTTATTAAGTCAAGATGGAAGAATAACAAGGGGTTTTAGTGTACATGAGGCTGATAGCTGAAGTGCAACACGTTATTACTCATCTTAGAAATGTGCTTTAATCTAAATCTAGTCAGTGTGTCCCAGCTGTACGTGGGTTTTTGTTGGTGCTTTTATGATGTACTCGATTTGGAGTAGGTCTGGGTAAGCGTTTTGTCACTTCCCTTTCCCACCAAACTTCAACAAGTCCAGCTGATGTTTTCACATCAAAGACAGCCAGCGGTGAACTATGGGGATCTGGCAAGCATGATCAAAGCACACGGTATGTAATGAGACATCAAATATAATAGGAGTATATTTTCAAAAACACCTTTGAACTAGATAAGAACGTTCATGTCTGTGCTCATGATTTGACCAAAGAATCCCAGGAATTTTCTTAGCGCTGTTCTCAATAAATTTGCCGGCTAAAGGTAATCCAAAGCAATAGTGTCTGGATGAGGGGAAAAAAGATCCCATTGCAACTCATCTTTATTGACACTGACCAAACACAAGAGCAAGTACTACACTTGCAGCAGGTCACTCTAGTTCTTTTACACAAGACACTGCTGTGATCTTTGGATTATAGCTCTCCTTTGAAGGTTTACTTACCAGATGATGTCTTTGGAGTCAATCCAAACCAAATGGTGGGATACAATGAAAGCAGGAAAGAAAAGAAAACTTGCATGCCCATACAAAATGAGGTTCCATTGCAACTACTGTTTTATGTTTTGGTTTTTGCAACAGTGTAGTTTATTTAAAACTTGTATTATTATTGTGGTGTTTTTTTGTTTTTTTTTTATCACTGCAGGATGCCCATCAACATCTGGCAAAGGGACTGCTGCCGGGGAAAACTCTTCTTTCAGCTTGTGTGAATGTTGATTACTGTACATTGTCCCTTCTGTTTCCAAACAGAAATAAAATATCTCTGTGCCATCTTCTAGAATGCAGTAACTGCAGTGACGTTTGTTTGCCATTGTTGAATGACTTGCTACAAGTTGAATAAATAAAAGACAATGATTCACACTTGATTCGACAAGAGAAGATAGAAACGGAGAAGAAGGTAAACGTCGCAGAGTGAATGTGCGCCTCGCCGGGTCGCGGCCGCTCTCCGGCGGTGACGTCACCGTCCGCACCAGCGCCGCTTCCTCCCATCACACTCAAATGCAGCTGCGCCATCTCTCCTCCTTTGTCCTTTGATCGGAGCAGAGCGGTTCGTTGCCGGGAGGTTTTGTGTGACCCCGCGTTACCGTTACTCACTCGGCGGCCGTTTTTTTCGTTTTGAGGCCGTTTAGTTTTTGTTTTTCCTCCATCAACGCACGTAGCACGGATTCGTTCGTTCCTTCGCTCGCCCGGCCGGTGTCGTTGCAGTATGAGCCAAGCGAATGCTAACAAGAGCATTTCTGAGTCCGCCGTAGACGCAAGCCCCGCGCAGAAGAAAATCAAAATGGAAGACACCAAGTACCTCCCGGAGCTCCTGGCCGAGAAGGACAGCTTGGACTCGTCCTTCACTCACGCCATGAAACTCATTTCTGCAGGTGTGTGTGTGTGTGTGTGTGTGTGTGTGTGTGCTCGCAGGCTCACGGAGGCTAACCCAGGCGAGCCGGCGCGTCTCGTGGGCCTGGCTTCTTTCCGCCGGCCCCGGGCTCCGCGGCCCGAACAATGGCGCCGCGAACACGTGGATGTGGGTGAAGCTCTTGTGGATAAAACTGTGTTTGGGTCTGTGTTGTTGACTCGGCGGTTTCCAGAACACTTGCGACTTCCTTCTCTTCGTGTGCCGCTGCAAGTCGGCGTCGTTGTGTAACGTTGGCACCGCGCGCTAACACCAACCTTCCCTTGGTTAGCTTCCTTTAGCTTCAGGGACTGAGTCGCAGGGCGCAGTGCGCCACAGCACGTCTAACACACATGCTACACACATGCTACACACATGCTACACACATGCTACACACATGCTACACACATGCTACACACATGCTACACAGTATGTTAATGTGCTAAATAAATGCTTTGTGTGTGTTCGGTGGCCGCGATATGCATTTTAAGACTGAACTCAAAGAGCTGAGATGGGGGTCATTTTTGGCTAACATTGGAAATGCACATCTATGCACTGAGTTCAGATGTCATGGCATCTGCCACATGTTTTTAAAAAAAAACCCATTTCATCTGCAGAAATCGAGAGGATCCAAAAGGGTGAAACCAAGAAGGAGCCAGAGAAGGAGACGTACCTTGACCTGTTTGCAACCAAGAATCTAAAACTCAAGGAGAGAGTACTGATTCCCACCAAGCAGTACCCCCGGGTAAGAGTTAACCTTCATTCAACCACCGTTGTTTTCACGTCTACTGTGCCAGAGGGTTTGGTCTCTGTTGAAGATATAGTCTGATATAGACTTTTAAATTATCAGCTTCCTCACTCAAAAGACCAAATTATAAAACTGAAGCCCCCCCGCACCTTCCCTTCCACCAGCTTTGTTGTACCACAATTATTCAAGTAATGTGCCCAGTACCTTACTATGAGGTGTGTTATTAAAAAAGAAAAAAAGTCTGAGACCGTTCCTGTTGTAATATCAACCAGGCACTGGCATCATGATAACGTGCAAGGTTTTTGGATGCACCAAAACATTAATCACTCCCTTCCTGCTCTTACACAATAGACTTACCTGGGTGCATCCAACCGCAGCACGAGAACTGTGAGCAGCTTATAGTCTTGGTAAAGATGCATCATAGGAATTTGTTTTCTTCACTGAATTGTACTGCCATATGTATTTGTTTTGTCTTTACTTCAGCCTGTGGTCATACTTGGTGGTGGTCTTCTCCCTGTAGTGGACTAATCTAATGCTGCAATTTTTTCCCCCCTACAGGTGAACTTTGTTGGCAAGCTTTTGGGACCTCAGGGCAGCACGATCAAGAGACTTCAGGAGGACACGGGTGCAAAGATTTCAGTTCTGGGAAAAGGTTCCATGAGGGATAAGAATAAGGTAGGAGTTTTGCTGTTATCGGGGTAACTTCAGGTTTGACGAAGCTGGTTCTCTTCTTGCCACAGTGACCTATGCTCAGCTGTTAACTTGAGATCAAAGAGATCTAAGCCAGTAACCAGTCCAACTACTGACCAATCAGATCACCACCAGAGTCATCATTTTACATTATGTTGAACTCGCTTTGTAGTACAACCCCTCACCTGCAAATCCTAATTAAATAGTAATCCGGTATATCTGTGACCGATGTTTTGTACGTTGATTATAAATTGATTTGTTTGTCAGGAGGAGGAGCTGAGGAAGGGCGGGGAGGCTAAATATGCTCACCTGTCCATGGAGCTGCATGTGTTCATTGAGGTGACAGCCCCCATCCCCGAGGCCTATCTGCGCATGGCTCATGCCATGGATGAGGTCAAGAAGTTCCTTATCCCGGTATGTGTCTATGAGAACGTAGATATTCTGTGTCACCCTTTTACATGTGTGCAGGCAGTTCTTCTTTCTCTAACCCAGGGGAATGTCATGCGTTATTTTACAGTTTTTGTCTCGTCTGTAGGAACCCGGTGAGCACGAACAGTACATGGATCCTCACTTCCTGAATGGATCCCAGGATGGGTCAGGCAGGGGACGAGGTGGTCACCCTGGAAGGGGCAGAGGTGGACCCCCTGGTGCTGGAGGACCAAGGTAGGATCCTGATTCATTACGACAATCTGCCATGACATGTTGTGGCAATACATTGCTTATAAATGTGTAAATGCACATAAACTTTCTCACTGGGATGTCATGCAGCAAAGATCATCAATGTTTTGTTAATCCAATTGTACAAACCGGATTACATTTTCTTAGGGGACGAGGAATGCCACGTGGGGGTCCTCGAGGAGCAATGCGCGGTGGTGCTCCACGTGGAGGAGGACTTGGAGGACGGGGCAACGCTCCTAGAGGTGCACCTACTGGTAGGGGTGGTCCACCTTCTGCTCCTAATAGAGGAGGCTCAGCTCCCCGCTCGAGACCCCCTGCTGCCGGGGCACCAAGAATGCTCCCCTCCGCAGCCATGTCCCACCAGCAACACCAAGTTCCCTCTTCAGGATCACAACCCAAAGCTGATGGCTATGAGGACTATGTAAGTTTCTTGGGGGGGGTGGGGGGGGTTTGCCTTAATTGTAGCACGATAAATATAGGTGATCTGTTGCTGGGTGCAGTGTGGGTTAACATTGCCTAACCTTTATCTTTTAGCCTCCATATGAAGACTCCTACGCAGAGGCGTCCTATGAAGGATATGACAATTATTACAATCAGCAGTCTGCGCCTGCGTAAGTCAACATATATCTTAAGGGGCTCTATCTATCTGCCTGTTTGGCCTGACAATACCTACATTCGGGGTTAATTGTACTAACACCAATTTGCAATCTGTCCTCAGAGATACTGAATATTACGATTATGGACACGGGGAGGCCCAGGAGTCATCCTATGAGCCTTACGGTAAGATTTTGAATTTGTCATCAAGTTTTCTTTTGTTTAAGCAATGTAACACCCGGGGAGAAGCACTCTTCTTGTAATTTCTGTCTACCGCACTCAGATTTTCTTTTCTTCTTTTTTTCCTTGCAGCTCAAGATGAGTGGGACAACTCGTGGTCCAACTCCGGGGCTGGAGGCAAGGCCCCCCAATCCAGGCAGGCGAAGGGGTCGTACAGAGAGCATCCCTACGGAAGATACTGAACGGCTACCGGTAGAGAGTTGCTATGGCAACTGTCTCCGATTGTAAATTGCTTAACTTTTCAAAAGTAATTTCCCTCCCGTTTGTTCCCTTTTTTATGCTTTTATTTTATTTTTTTATTTTTAACTCGGTACAGGTGTTTTGGTGGGTGTATCATAGAGTGCCAGGAGAGAGACATGGATGCAAATTTTTCCTTTTCGTTGTTTATCTGCTTCCATTTAATGTTTGTTTTCAGTTGCGTAGTTGACAGTTAAGGTCCTAGTGACATAAACCGTAAAGGAAGAAATTACATTTTAGTGGTATTTGATGGTTAACTTTTCAGTTTCTGTGATTGTGGCGATAAACACTTTTCTCGTAGGCTGCATGTTAAAAGTCCTCCGTGACTGGACAATAATGAATCGTAATGCCTCAATGTAACTTCACTTTAACTAGAATAGATTGAGACGCAAACTCCAATACGGCCCTGAGCCGTTACGATTTAAAACAATTTGATTATTCTACAATACAAATCTATTATTGTGTGAAGTTATACAATATTACACAATTGAATTCCATTTGACAAAGAAATTCCTGTATTGGCCATACTTTATAATTGGTATATTACAATCTGTCGGGTTATTCCTTGAAAAAATCATCGCTGATGTTGGACTTAATTCTTTTAGAGCTTGAATTATCGATTAACAATCCTTACTCTGTGTAAGGAAGACTGCAGCCAACTCAATATTTTGTACATAACTTTAGGACAACTGTGTATGCTTTAAGCCGTGCCGTCTCCAAAATGCATAATTCTTGTGTACCTTTGGCTAAATAGGATCCTAAATATATCCCAAAATGTTTTTCTGCAGTGCGTGTTTCAATAAAGTTTCTAGTTTCTTTTTAATCAATTTAAACATGGTATTTTGCCTTTGTTGTACCAAAGGAATGCCTTCAGTTGGTGAAAGTGGTCCTCGGCAGTTTCTCAACATCATTGAATAAGCTGTGTGTACACGTCAGCCTGAGTTTTTTTTAAAAACGACCAAAAAAAAGCAGTGTATTGCAATTGAACTTATCCTCTTCGTCTGTTTTTCAAAACGCATCTAAGTGACACTTGTATTATCAAAAAAACAAAATAAAGCTCATCATTCATTGAGGTAATGTGCTGCCAAATACATGTTTGACTTGAGAATGATAGTGATTGAACATGTATTGTCATTAACCTTTAGTTAGTGTATCTCTTCAAGCTCTCAAGAGAGCAAATGCATCTTCAGCCACTTGAAATAACTGAATTTCAACAGTATTTCAAATCAAGCTTGCAGGGACCTTACTTGACTTTGATGCAAAGTCATGCGGGCTGGTTTTTATAAAAGAAAAAAATCGCAGTGGAGAGGATTCTAAAAGCCTAAAGATCGCCACAAGAAGGTAAAACTAACCCCAACACTCATTTGTTAGATCTTTGTATTGTTTTCTGTGCAAAATATCAAGTAATGCAAGTCATCCAAAAGGTATCAAAAACATTGAAACTACAAAATTATGCTATCAGTAGTTATTCCGAGCAAAATAAGCCGTACAAAACAATCAGAAATGGTTGTGATGCAACTCTTGCTCAAATAAAAAAAACTATAATGGTCCTGTCATTTCACTCAATACGTAACAATTTCCATCTTGATTATTTCTGTAGAATGTAGATTAATGAAAATTAGTAGTTGCACTCAAAGCGTTAAAACATCCCATTGGTGGACAAAAAACCCCTTCAGCTTGAGTTGCATGATACTTTTATAGTGTAAAATTAGTCTTGCATGCGTGTCGTCCATTGTGTGCATGATGGCACTGGTTTGTCCGAGATCTAATTTCTGTTTCTCCTCTTAGGTTGACGCACAAGTTTCGAGGTGCAGTTGAAATAATAAACACCAGCTTGTCGGGCCTTTTAAGGTTAGTATAGAAGAAAAAACGCAGATGAACTTTACCCTTGAATGTTGCTGTTATGCTGATTCACGTCTTCTGTCTTCAACAGGTTCATTCACAATTCCCGGAAAGAGCAGAGGCCTCGCAGTGGCTCTGAGACTGATCACTTTTCAATACAGATTCCACAAGGGATCTTGCTGGTTTTACGAGTGCAGAGAGAGTGTCAACTCCTTCCCTGAGAAAATACTCTGCTGTACTGAAAATATGGCTGAAGCATCGGAATAAACCTTTTTTAATTTTATTTTTAGGATTTTTCTTTTGTATTATCATTGTGGAATTTTAACCTTTTAAATGAAGATTTACACTATTTTTCACACTAAAGACAGTTACCGATCATATTTTTTTAAAAAAGGAAATAAAGTGTTTTTAAATGTAAATTGTGTTTTCATGTAATATTTTGTAAGAAGTCTCTTTCTACAGTACATCTATCCTTAAATGATAATCATAACAGGACTGGATCAGAAAACCCCGCTTAACATTAAGCTTAGGCAGTCTTGTCCTAGATGAATGCATTTGTTTTACTATATTTTGACTTGAGATTTTTTTTCTGACAAGGAACTAGAGGGAGATTAACCAAAAGAAAGTCCTGTGCACTTGTTGTTTTGCTAATATTCCTAGTAAAAGCAGGTTCACAGATCGTGCCATGTTTTACACTATCTATTGTACACCTCAGGAGATTAGATGTAGAGCGTTTATTGATACCGAGTTTAGAAGTATATAATACCAAACCTGAGTCTATACTGGAGTGTTGGAGAGAAGACCAGTGAAAGAGGCTTCAAAAACCTTCCAGGATTCTTTTTTATTATCGCCCAATACAGATAAATTTATTAAATTCACATACCGTTTCTACTTCAACGTTTACACATGTTTAATAATGTGAGCAAAAGTTGGCAGGTAGGTTTAAGATATATGCAAAGATCGTGTAGATGTGAGGTTCACTGTGATCCCTCTTTTCAGGGTTTCACCTGTTAAGATAGAAATTGAAAAAAACAGCCATTGGTTGATGTTAGGCAGTAATCTAAACCTACATATAATTTGAGTTCATGGGTGAACACTTTCACTGGCCTGGCGCCATTTCCCATAACAGTCTTAAGACCCTGTGGAACACTGCATAGTGTGTGTGGACAAAGTACATTTATGAGCAGCTGGAGAAGAAAAAAAAAAGGTTCATGATAAATCTTGTGCAACAGAGAAGCACGGAGGTGCCTCCCTTCAGTGTTTATGGGACCAACCACTGCAACAAAGCCAGTGTTTGATACACTGCAAGCAGACTTGTACACACACACACACACACACAAACACTATTTTCAGTTGCAATAGCCCCGATGTGTAAAAAAACGTCACGACACATAAACACGTGTAAGTATATTCCCTAAAAACCATCAACACACCGCTGTGCCCTCCTCTTCCCTTTCCCCCGTTGTGGCGGAATGTCCCTTTAAATGACTCTCTCCTCCCACAGGTTGCTAACGCACATCCGCGCCCCCCGAAATTCAACAGCGGCCAGCCTCACGTCAACAATGGGTGTCCGCGCTAAATCCAGCGAAACGCACGCCGACGTCGCGATGAATCTGATGAACACGTGTCGCCATTGAACTGTCACCGTATGCGACGGAGCAGCGACTGACACCGCAGAGACGCTGCCGCTGGTAAGCTCGCGCTTTCCCCTCGTCTAGCCTGTTCGGCTGGTCGGAAGCTAACTAGCCTAGCCTAGCCTAGCCTAGCCTAGCTAGCGACAGACAGTGCTAGCCTAGGCCTCGATCTTTGTGTTTATTGGAGCGTGGTCTCGGCGGACACACCGGCGTCCGGCCGTCCCCGCACTGGCCCCACGTTGCCGCTCGCCCTGCTGCCTCGTGTCCGACACGGTGGACGTTCTCCTGGGAGACAGTAGCGCCCGCGAAGTGATCAAATGATTGTAGCCCTACAAGCTAACTTGGAAATGTCAGCTTCCGCAAAACTTGCACCACATTCGGGGGCTGCCATGCAAAGCCCAGTGCAAGACTTGTTTTGAACGCAAAGCGCCGGTGATGCACATCTGTTAAGGGGAACAAGTCGGCAGGTCTTCTTTAGGGGGTCATTTCTATCTGTTGTTGTGGTGAGGTGTTCGAATTCCAAGGAAGCATATCTGTTGTGTTTGTTTTGGCTCTGTGCACCACTCCTCTCATCGTCAGTGCCCTGTGTCAAATCAAAGCACTGCCAAAAAATAATGTCAATTCATCACTGATGCTGTGCAGGTAAATCCATCCAAATGTATCGCAGCATTTATACCGATATACTCAGTAAACTCGAGTGCATATTTGTTGGCTGTATCCCTGCCAGTCTTTTTCTGTCTGTATAATCTGCTCCCCCCCCCTCTTTCTTTTTTTTCGTGAACAGGTGGAGAGAAATCACAGGACAGAGGAAGAGGAGGAGAGCCACTGAACTAGACGAGGCAGCCGAGAGTAGGGAGCCGTGGGTGTGTCTGCGATGGCCGGTGGAAGGAGAGGGGCGAACCGCACCACGTACTGCAGACCTCCACTGAGCAGCGAGCCCGGCTCGGTCAGCAACGGCAACCACTCGACCAGCTCCCCGGTCACGGGGGTGCGCTCTCGTACGAGGTAAGCCAGGTCCCCCGGTGCGCTGTTCATGTTCACACGCACCTGTGCTGCACCATGAGAAAAAAAAACAACTTTTAAGAACGGCTTCTTCGGGATCCTCTGAGCCCTTTGCTCTGTGTGCAGGAACGGGTCGGGGACGTGCATGTCCAGCCCCCCGCTTGCCGCCCAGACGGTCGTTCCCCTGAAGCACTGCAAGATCCCAGAGCTGTCGGTGGACTGTAACGTGCTGTTCGAGCTCCACCTCTTCATCTGCCACCTCATTGGCCTCTTTGTCCACTATGTCAACATCTACAAGACTGTGTGGTGGTACCCCCCCTCTCACCCTCCCTCACACACGTCACTGGTGAGTACTCGGCGGTAAGGTGTTGGCTGATGCTCATCATAATTTAGGGGCTTAGGGTTTGTGCACAGTGGGAGCAATAATCCTGAAGCAGTCTTTTTATTTACAGAATTTCCACCTCATTGATTATAACATGCTGGTGTTCACAGTCATCATCCTGGCAAGGAGGTTGATTGCAGCAATTGTTAAAGAGGTAAGAAAGTTGTTTTTTTTACTTTCACGATTGCACTCTCTTTCACTCATGGACGTAAGGTTTTGAACCTGCTGAATAAACTTAATGAACCCTAGCATTAGGTCAACAACTCTGTTATTCTGCGGTACCTAAGCTACTGTGGAGACTGGAGCCTTATCACCGGATTTCAGAAATTCTCACAACACATGTGGTCTGTGCTTTTTAATAGTTTTGTTAGAGACTGCTTTTCTATTGTGAATCCTCTTTCTCTTCCAGGCATCACAGAGCGGGAAACTCTCCTTCCCCCATTCAATCTTTTTGGTGATGGCTCGGTTTGCTGTGCTAACGCTGACGGGCTGGAGCTTGTGCCGCTCCCTCATTTACCTATTCAGAACCTACTCTGTGCTCAGCCTGCTCTTCCTCTGCTACCCGTGAGTAGGCATGATTTTGTGTTTAATGCTTGGTTGTTTGTAATCCCTTGAGTGTTTTAGTGCGGCCTTCATTTGAAACACTTCCTTGTAAGATTTGGTCTATGAAATATTCATAAATTAATGCAGCTTGTCGAAATTTGCGCTGAGATGGTACCACACATTTCCTTGCGGGCCTGAGAGCAAATTCTGTTTGGATGCTGTTGTGTAAACAGTAGTAAATATTAGTAATTCATCTAGTTCACATAGAGTGGTGTGTGTGTGTTTGTGTGTGTGTGTGTATATGACATCCATCTATAAGGAAGGCTTCAGGTCCAGCCAAAGTTCATCAGTCATTTTTTTCCCCCCACAGGTTTGGAATGTATATTCCGTTCTTCCGGCTGAACTGTGACTTCCGGAGAGTCGGCCCGCTCTCGCCCATCGCCAGCATCGGCTCCAAAGAGGTAGGCAGCGTGGGCCGGGGCAGGGACTACCTGACCGTGCTGAAGGAGACGTGGAAGCAGCACACCAGCCAGCTGTACGGCGTCCAGGCCATGCCAACGCACGCCTGCTGCCTCTCCCCGGACCTCATCCGCAAGGAGGTGGAGTACCTGAAGATGGACTTCAACTGGAGGATGAAGGAGGTGCTGGTCAGCTCGATGCTCAGTGCTTACTACGTGGCCTTTGTTCCCGTCTGGTTTGTCAAGGTGAAAAAAACTGTACGACTTCTTAAGCGTCGCCTCAAATCATTCAGTGTGCCTGAATATCGTCAATGTTAACACCTTTACGCCTGGTGTGTTTTCCCTCAGAGCACACAGTACGTGGACAAGCGCTGGTCTTGTGAACTTTTCATCCTGGTGTCAGTCAGCACGTCCATCATCCTTATGAGGCACTTGTTGCCACCTCGATACTGTGACTTGCTTCACAAAGCTGCAGCTCACCTGGGCTGCTGGCAGAAAGTAGACCCCTCCCTCTGCTCCAATGTCCTTCAGCACATGTATGTACAGCTCATATACTAGAACTCGACAGAAGATCCATCTGGAATTAATTTTAGTCTCACTCTTCTGCCTCATTTTTTGCACAGTTGGACAGAGGAGTACATGTGGCCACAAGGAGTCCTGGTCAAACATAATAAGAATGTGTACAAGGCCATGGGCCACTACAATGTTGCAGTTCCATCAGACGTGTCCCATTATCGCTTCTATGTGAGTATACTCCCAAATGAACAGGTGCTGTAGAACGAAAGCAGACGTAAGCTTCTTTCAGACATGCACAGAGGTCTGGACATTTTCCTGAGATTTACCGAAGGTGATGTCGGTGCTAAAAAATAAATGTTGGAACTTTTCCTGCCAGCCTAGCAAAATTCCGGAAAATGTCCAAGTGAGCCCATGTGAGACACAGAAGGAAAATATCACGCTCTACAGAGAAGCCACAGAATCAATTTTCCTGTTGGACAACGGACAATCTCCTGTTGCTTCTGTCATACGTGAAAGGCTAACTCCTGAAAATGTCCAGACCAAAGTTTTCCGGACACTTTCAGAAGTTCATGTCTGAAAGCAGCCATAGAGATCTCCAAGAGGCTGTATTCTCATAGCCTGTTGTGTAAAACATTTGTTTCTTTTTGTCTTCTTCCATCCACTAGTTCTTCTTCAACAAGCCTTTACGAATACTGAACATACTCATCATCCTGGAAGGTGCTATGATATTCTACCAGCTCTACTCACTGATATGCTCAGAAAAGTGGCATCAGACGATATCGCTGGCTCTGATTCTCTTCAGCAACTACTACGCCTTCTTCAAACTTCTGCGAGACAGAATAGTCCTGGGAAAGGCATACTCGTACTCAAACAGCTCATCAGACCAGAAAGTCAGTTAAGATTTAAGTTATTGTCCGTCACATTCACATTGGAACAAGACAAACACGCCTCAGAGCTCCGTATTTTATAAACTGCATTTTGTGTCACGTCTTTGTTCAGTTCTGCCATAATAAAAAGAAATATTTTTGTATTACTTCAAAGGTTGTTTTGAGTTTTACTTTGGTCTTTAACCTGTTTCTATTCTCACCACAAGAGGCCACTGTGTGTCAAAGATTTTACTTGTTTAAATTTTTAGGTTACAATTGGCACTAGTCACTTCATTGCTGGAGCATGGTAATTTTAATTATTGTACAATTTCTGAATTACAATATTTAATGTGTTATGCAGCAATTTTTTTTATTTATATGGAAGCAAATTTGAATCCCAGCGCTATCATATGGTCCAATATCACTCAATTTATGGTGTCATACACATTACAATTCAAAAAAACATCTAACTGAATATAGGTGGTTTGAATTTTGCTCTTAAATTCCTCAAATTGAAGTTAAAAATGAAATAAAAGTTGATCATTGAGTAAAATGGGAAAAAAAGCTCAAACTGGATTAGTTACATCCACACACCAAAATGTCTGTCCCATCAGGTTATACTCAACCGTCATATGATCCCCAGAAAGAAGTTCAGATCAGTGACAGGAAACCCGGACACTTTAATTTTCTCTGAATCTGTGAGACCAAAATTAGAATAAGATTTTCGAAACTGCAAAAACGTGAGATGACTGCTGGACATTTTAAAAAAGAACAAAGCAAACCAGTTGAGTTGAGATAGACAGTTTTTCAAGTTAATTGTTTTCAATGCTTTAGATTGCGTGGTGAAATGTCATCCCTGAATATCCAGTAGTGATTAAATGACAATTAGAATAGAGAATTAGAAAGAGGGATTGGAAAACATTGGCGTCACCGTGTGGTCTGGTTGTGTTATCCTCAGGTCAATAACCGTCCACTAGTCTATACATGAGGACGTATGCGAGATGTTTTCACGGGACCACCAGCAGCTGATCGGTGATCAGCCGCAGCACACAACGTCCTGCCGCTCACTGCGCTGACCGGACGGTGCCACCGGCCCCGCGGATCTGCCTCCTCCAGCGCGGGACACTGGCCCTTTAAGACGCATAAAGAGGACGACGGCTCCGGGCGCATCGGTGCCGCGCTTTACATTTCACCAGTTATCTATTTACACGTCTGCTTCTGTGGTAACACACCACTAGTGTATATACGGTAGAAAGGGGTTTATTCATATGAGGTGTATATGTGGACATTTTTAGACCCCGGGAGGAGAAATGTGACGCCGTGCGCCGCCGCTTTGCTCTCTGGTGCGTAATTGATTCGGTAAGTCTTGTGTTCTTGTCATCCGTAGAGACGATACATCTGCTTTACCCGCGCACAGAATATAACTGTACAGTGGAACCGACTGTTCGTGTTTTGTTCTTACAACCACCACACTCTCTGCAGTAGCGATGTGTTGCACGTAAAGATCAAAGTTGGCATTGTGTGTATGACTGGAGTGGCCATCTTTGGATTCTACTTCGACCGGAGGCTGGCGCATTGTGGCGGACACGAGATGCTGTGACAGTGATTTCATGTGACGTAAAGGGGTAAAAAAAAGAAGAAAAAGGCAGTCATTTAAGCTCTGTGCCGACATAACAGCATTAATATAGTCATTTATGATATTAATAATAATAACCCGGCTAACACAAACAACCACTGCTGCTGTAATAATTGCACGGCAGCGAAACCACTGCAAAAGCTGCAGAGAGCCAGAGGAAAAAGGTGATCTGATACAGTTCAAGTGCAATTCAAGACAAGTCTTGTTATACTATTGTACCTTAATATTTATTAATGTATTATTGCATTTCTCTGCATTGTAAAGGGGAATCTATTCCTCTTGTTGTTTGTACTGTAGATGAGCCTCTATACTGGCCTTTAAAGTCCCATTAAAGGTGGAGTGCATTGATTTTCTCATTCACCCATTTGTCTGAGTAGTGATGCACATACAGTCTGTTTGTATAATATATACTGTAGACATGTTTGTGCCACAGTCCAGTCAGTTGTCTGTCCATTCAGCCATTCATCATTAAATCAGAGCTCACTACAGGGTAAGGTTTCTTTTTTGCGGGGGGGCATTCCCACTTTGAGGCTGCTCTAAAACTGTTTCTCCAGGCTGCAGTTTCACTCCTACGTTTTTTTTACACCAAGGAGAAAAGTGCTTCCATTCAAAAAACTTCCATCCAAATGCAATTAGGTACGGAAGTTTGTGGTAGGCTCTTCTGCTCTGTTGCTTTTTATCAACATGTAGTAACTCCCTCTGCTGATGGGTTTCTCCAAGCCAGATACACAGCAGTGGTTACGTTGTGACGCTACACTAAATGAAAGCGTCACTTAATGCTATGTTGTTGTTGTTGTGGTGTGTTTTTTTTTGCAGTGTGGACAATTCTGAGCTGCAGCACAAATTCTGCTGCAGTGTCCTCCACTAAGCCCTTCTCTAACGGAGGGGAAGGCTGCTGGTTTTGGACGTCCTACGTTTGTGTCGTTCCGTGACATCCTGTGCACCAGGCAGGCAGTGAGCGCTCCCTCGCCTCGTCCCCATCACTTAAATGACAATGGAAGACAAACGCAAGAAGCGCAGCCCAAAGGTGTCCCTCCCGCAGCCCCCTCCTCCCCCCATCAACCCCCGCAAACTCACCGTCCTGCCCGCCAGCAAGAGTGCCACCTTCTCTCTCGGCCTACCGCAGCCTCCCTCCCCCAAGAACAGAGGCAAGTACAAGAGGTCCATAGGTGCTCCGGGACAGCCCAGGGAGGTGTTCGCAGCCGTCGTCGTAGCTCCACCAAAGACCACCAGGTTTGTACCTATGAGCAACAGGAAAATCCTCTATTTGAAAACACAAATCTCATCGTTCATTCATTTTCCAACACAGAAATGGCTAAATGAAATAATGTGAGATCATTCAGTTTGCAGCATCTCTACCAAAGACTCTAAGTCCAGGGAAATTTAAACAAAAGCAGAAACAGAGGTAGACAGTGATGTTTTCTGTCCGTCTTTCCTCAGGCCCCACAAAGAGAAGCCCAGGGCCCCCCAGCCGGCAGGGCCCAGTAAAGTAGTCCAGTCTTCCCCCCTGCAGCACTCCTTCCTCACAGACGTCTCAGACGTGCGAGAGATGGAGGGAGGGCTCCTCAACCTCCTCAACGACTTCCACTCAGGGAAACTGCAGGCCTTCGGTAAGACTAGCTTGATTAGCCGGGCCGCCGAGGGAATATTCTGTTACGGGCTGAAAGTGAGGCCGGTTGAAAAGTGGCTTTGTTACATGAACCAGATTGAAATCAAATAGCGGCCGTGCTATTTTTACACCTCTGCTGCCATGGAAACACCTTGGACTTTGCTGTAATCCCCCTGCAACCCAAAGAGATTACACTTGAAGTGCTATAAAAAAAAAAAAAGGCTGGTTTAACCGTTTCCATTTTTTCTAGGCAAGGTGTGCTCCTTCGAGCAGCTGGAGCATGTGCGCGAGATGCAGGAGAAGCTGGCGCGATTGCACTTCAGCCTCGACAGCCACGTGGAGGAGCTTTCAGAGGACCAGAGGAAGTGCGCCTCCGACCACAACCTGGAACACCTGCTCAGTAACGTAATTGCAGACCACAGCGACAGAGGGCCATCCCTACCGTGGTTAATCATAGTTTTCAGGAGGTCGTGAAGGTGTACAACTACCTTGTTTGGTCGGGACTAGAGCTGCAGCAGTTAATCGATTAGTAATCGATTACTAAATTTATCGCCAACTATTTTGATAATCGATTAATCGGTTCAAGTGTTCTCTAAGAAAAAACAGTCAAAATTCTCTGATTCCAGCTTCTTAAATGTGAATATTTTCTGGTTTCTTTGCTCCTCTACGAAAGTGAACTAAATATCTTTGGTGTGTGGACAAAACACAACATCGTCTTGGGGTTTGAGAAAGTAGAAAAAGAAGTGGAAGAGAAGCAAAAAAATAGAAATGACTCACTTCCTGGTAATAAGATAAGATAAAATAAGATAAGATATACCTTTATTCGTCCCACAATGGGGAGATTTGGGCATTACAGCAGCAATGTGGACAGAAGAATATATAAAGAAATTTACAAAAAAGGGTTAGTATGTACAAAATTTAACAAAAAATAATAATAATAAAAAACAAAGGTATATAAATACTATATACAGAGCAGTAGCAATAGTTGCACATGGAGACTAAATATAAATATTGCGCAGTTAGTTATTGCATCAATAATATAATCAATGTTAATATTAACACCGGGAGCTGCTGTGAGAAAAGGCCTTCAATAACGACAGTCCACGTTGTTCTTAACCATCAGGGCACGCATTGAAACGGTTAAATGCTCTGCGGAGCTGCTGGTGTGTCCAAATGTAAATTATCATCCAGCACTAACAGTGATGTGCGGAGAGTTTCTATTGTTAGCGTGTTGTGAGGCTCCTGGTTACCCCCGCCTGGGGGCTGGTGTTCTCTCTGTGGGTCAGTAGCAGCGCTGTGTGAGGGAGGTGAGAAAAATACTTTTACCTCATTACGGACGCAGCTGCCAGGACTAACTCTCTTCCTTGCTGTAGCAGCAGTGGATAACTGTGCCTCAGAGCAGACCGGCTGCTAAGGGACTTTTCTTTGTAAACACTGTATTGATGTTGGGAATTTAATTCATATCGGCGTGACACACGGGCTGTCCTGTCACATTTAGCGATTGGCGCCTTGTAGTGTCACTGCACTTTCTATTTATGGCTGTTTGCAATTTCAATACAATCTCTCACCCATTTTGTTCCTTTTGTTTCCGCAGCTGGAGGAGCTGAGCACCTCGATGTATCCTTTCCCCAATTCAATGTGTTTATTTATGGGAGTCACTCCGGGGCACAGACGCTGGATTTAAATCATATTTTTGGTTCAGCCCCTTTGTGTGAATCCTTGATGTGGCTGTGTGCAGACAAAAGCTCCACTTGGCTGAGAACCAGGACCTGCCCAAGACATCTGGCCCCTGACAAAGTGAGGTGTGGAGGGCGGCAAGCGGCGGCAACACTCATCTTCTCCCAACATCTAAACCAGGCCAGGTTGCCATGACATTGATCCAGCTGCCTTAGTAACCGGATGGAAAGATCCACTGGATGAGGAGGAGACATTTTTCCCCCCATTTTGGTCAGTGAATCCAAGGGGATGATACAGTAGCTTAAAGCAGCAGAGCATTAAATGAACATTCAACCAAAACCATAAACCCCTTAATCATGAAATCAGAGGGTGAGTTTAACCGCTGCCGGAGAAGAAAACACTTTGTGTTCCAGTTTTGAACCTCTTTGTGTCATCAACTAACTTGGCTTCAGTTAGTAGTTACATCATTTGGTAACAAATAACTGAATCCAAGTGAGTGAACTTGTTGCTTCTGTTTTCCATCAAAAAAAGCACATTTAATGAGAGTTTGACACTTTATATTGCATTACTTTATTTCATATTATGCATGGGGTTTTTGCATAACTTTAGATGGCACATGTCTCCGTCAGCAGAGCTGTGAAATGTGAGCCAAACTTGCGCATCGAGTAGCAAATGTTTGGCCCTTGTTGACAACACCACTGTGGTTAACGCAGAAGTTTATAGCAAGTTTTCACCTTTTGCTATTACCCTGAATGCGCTCACATTGTTTTATATTTTTGCTAAATTTAATACTGACTGAATTTGATAATAAATGGGTGATGCTTTCTTAAAAAAGGTGCATTTTAACAGTTAAAAAGGGAACTCTGTGAGAAGGTTTGATGAACTTATATGTAAATGTATGTTAAATAGTTAATAGTGTTTCGCCAATGTGCGGAGTTCAGCTACTGTTTGCTTACACTGATGATTTGAAATTATTTAAATGGGCTGATTGTCTATTTTGTCAGGATTGCCTTTAGGTTTTATTTTTGTGAATCGGGGGCGGGTAGCAGCATCTCTCCAAGCACAAAACAGCTATTGACATGCTATAAAGTCCCATACTTTCAACATGTAGATCTCATAGGGATTCGGACATTCCCTTGTCTCTGATAATTTGCAGCTATAGCATAAACCTTTGCGCAGTCCTATTCAAAATGGCAGCTACTTTCATAGGTAAAGATTAGTGGCTTTGATTATTGCAGATTTGCATTAATTCCAAAACTTGCAGCAATGTACCATGGCCATAATATGTAATCCCTGAGAAGCCAATTAAAGTGATATTCAATCTGAAACATCAAAGTAGTCAAAGCATCAGTGCTTTTGCGATCATTTGTTGATTAAAAATGTAATTTTGTACTGCTTGCTAAGCCTACCTCTTTTTCAAGGCCTTGGAATATGTGTGACATTTCAAAGATCTTTCACAATAAGCTCTTTTCTGTTATTTTACACATGAAGAGGGTTAATCCACCCTGAGCTTTACATAACATGCCATATGAATTGAGCGCAGTCAAAACAACCCGAAAGTCATGTATGCTTGTGTATCCACTGACTGTATCCATGAATAAAGATAAATCAGGTAAAAAGCATCTTGATGATGTGTATTTCTTTGACAGCATTTAATTCACTTTTCATCGCAAAGGAGACATTCTCGTATTTAGGTTTATAATATTAATTTGGGTTATTACGTGAGGTTTACATGCTCCAAATGTACAGAAAACGCATCAGTCTCCTCATACTGTCCATTCCTGCAGCTCCTCTTTTCAGACTCTGTCTGAAACACTTTGTTTTTGCTCCTGTAGACTTTTGCTCAGTAGAACACAGACACACTGTCTCTCCAGGACTCAACCACTTTCCAGTGGAGGGGATCCAGACCATATTCTGGCAGAGCAAATTAAATGAGCTCCCAGAACTCGTCTGGGTCCCAGGCTACCAAATTTCTCCGTAGTGGGATGAATAAAGGATTATCCTATTTCATCTAATCTATCTCTTTAAGGCCCCCTCCCGATAATGCCCAGTCTACCCTGATTGGCCAACTGGGCCACTCTGTTGTGATTCGTCAGTGGCTTCCAGCGTGTGGTGTACCTGGTCTCAGAATCATCACCTGACGTAAGGCTACTCAAATTAATTGTGCTTCCATATTGATCGGGTTGATAAGGAAAGAACACCCCATTTTTTAACAGTTAGTTCAGGCTCAGCAAAAGGGAAAAGATAGGGAGAAAATCAGGGTTTGTTAAAGAAAACCTGCCTGCAAGCAGGTGAGGTTCACAGATTCAGTTACCATGGTAACTGACCTAAAGATTAAGTTAATTCTCTTTCTGGAACGTAAAACCCAGAGTATCCCTCTACTCAGTTTTAACAAAATCCGCTTCCTGGAATACGACTCTGATGTCAGTATGTTAACAATTGTTCATGTTTCTGTACCAGAAGAAAACTTACTCAGATTAGGAATAAAGAGCTCTTAATTTTTAGGGACTTTCTCTTCATTCGATATACAAGTGCAGGCACTGTAAGACATGTAGAACATTTCTTTCTTCAAGTAAGGTCAGTGTTCTCTTCCAACATTTGGTTGCGTTTGGATTCGGCTTTGCCTTTAGGTTAAGGCCCTCAGGAACTCGTTTAAACCTTTGTGGACGTTGGCAGGCTGGGAGGCAGCACTCTCGCTCAGGCTGGACCCCATCTGGGCGTGAAGGGCTTGGCACAGGTTGGCGGTAGCACCCCTCACGCTACCGCCACGGCCATGTATGGTGCCGCTGTGGGTAGAGGTGCCCAGGAGGTGCCACAGCAAGGGCAGCACTTTCTGCTCAACCACCTGGGGTTTGCGAGGGTAGAGCTCTGTCACAAGGTCTGGAAATGAAAAAAAAATTAATAAAATGAGAACAAACGGTAAGTGGAGAGTGGAGGTGAGAACTCATTACAGTGTACAGAGTGATCACAACAGACATACCTGCAACCTTTTCAATAAGATCCACTTTAGCTTTGCCACTTAAAAACTTTGCCTTATTACAGAAAGGCTGGAGAAGGAGTACGTTATCTGTCATGGAAACAAAGGAAATCACAATATCAAATTAGATAGATTAGAACAAGAAAACAAATCCAACATGACATTTTGACTATACTACCGAAATCTGAATGCTTGCAGTCAGTACCAAGATTTAAAATAAGTGCATTAATGGCTCCGATAGCAGCAGAGTAGATGGCATTGTTTTTGGAGTTGAGGTGATTGTCCACGATTGCTGGGACCAGGATGTTGACCACTTGGGACAGGTTGTCCTTCATCAAGTGGATGATTTTCTGTAGCGACTCAAGGGCGTGCAGGTTGACCTTGCCGTTGGACTCCTGCAGCCTGGCCTTAAAGGCATCAAACACCTGACGGAAGGGAAAACAAAGGGGGAAAAACAAAAAGGTAAAAGAGACAGTTTGGTGAGGATTTCATGATGAAACAGAATAGTATGATGGTAGCTGGAAACTACGACAAAGAAGATAATTTAAGAAAAGTGCTATTACAAACCTGGAATATACTATTGATGACCATGTTGGGGTTGTGCTGGCAGTCAACCACTAGCTGGTCAATTCCCTTGATCCTCTCTCTGAAGTCCTTTGAACCCAGCAGACCTGAGATTTGCTTGATGTATTCTGTCTTGTCTGCAATACTTTGTGTCTGAGATCTACAGCTAGAATGGCTACTGGACTCCCTGTAGATTAAAAAAATGCATCACATTGTTTATCTTTATAAACCTGTGAGTAAGAGCAATAATAATAATATTACATAATTATGTGTATCATTCAGATTTTAAAAGCTACAGTTATGCATAAAAGGCTGAATTTAGTGTTTAAGAGCTCTACCGTTTGATATTCACACCCACCTGTTGGTCTGGTTGAGAGGCTCCCTGGTGAGAGATGAGGCCCTGACTGTGCCACTGCCTGGGAGGGAGCGTCTGCCCCTGGCTGACTGAGGCATACCACTGAGACCCTAAAATAAACCCAAATCTCCAGGTAAGAGGACAGCGTGTCCTTGAGCAGTACCCCCAATGTTATAACCACACAGAGGAACAAACACTGCCGCACCTTTGTCTTGAGAGTGAAGACAGTGTCTCTAATGGTTGGCAGGTCTTTGGTGGGGATGTATTTCTCCAGGATCTTGTCAAAGTCAGGGTGGGATGACAGGGACAGCAACATTCGCCGGCCGAAGAACCTGAGGGTTGAAACATTGTAATCGTTACCCAGACACTGTCAAGGAATTTGACTTAGTGCATCTTATTGTAGTGAAAATGTTGATAATACACTGTTAATCTGTACATAAACATGTATTAACTCTGGTTCTAGGCCACACCAAATCAATCACCCACGTAAAACACTACAATTGTTAATCTGGTGTTTTATGTAGTTTATAGAAATTGCACTATTTGTATGGTAAAGCAGACATGAGTCACCTCAACTCATTTTTTTGTGCATGGTTTTCTATTGTGTTGGTCTTACTAAACAACTCATAATAAGTTTGAAATGTGTGCAATGCTTGAATTAACATCGAATCTTTGTGTATCAACATGAAAGTTATGAAAACATAAGTGAACCTGGTTTCCTGTGAGGAGTCTTGGGCGAGTTTGGTGACAGCAGGTAAGATCCTCTCAGTGAGATCTTTGCCCCCAGACAGAAGACGGGCAGCACCAACCTTCTCCACCAGATTGGCCAGATGCTGAGCGGTGCATTTTCTCACCAAGGCGCTAAGGTGACTATTAGTGGAGGGAAAATCCATTCAGCAATCAAATATAAAAACTATTATTTCAAATTTGAAGTTCAGTAAAATAATAATTTACCTGATTCCTCCAGAGAGAAGAGCGTTGATGCTGCGAGTGGGAGTGCAGTGCTGCACCATGCAATCCAGGGCTGCATCGACATCTTGCCTAATGAAGGCGTTAGTCTCCCCGGCCTTCTGCAGTAAGGCTTTAGCTGTTCCTTCCAGCTCCTGGTCCATCGCCTTCTGCATGTGGGTGTATAGGTCACCCATGGTGCACACTGCAACCCTGGACACACCTGACCGCCGGTTCTTCACCTGAAGACGACGGACATTATCAATACTTAAGGGCAAACAACAGGATTACAGCATCAATCAGCACAACAGGGAGAAACATTTTGAGATATCTGACAAAAAATGTAAGAATTTTACAGAAGCACCAGGTAGTCAAGGCAGAAAATATATACTTTATAATTACTGATGTGCTGACAAATGAAACTGTATGAAAAAATATTAACATTTAAATTAGGAGAGAGGCAGAGAGTGTTATTCAACAAGTTAATGTACCTCTTGAATGAGACACAGGCAGACATCATGAAGCTTGCCCTGGAGTGTGTCTGAGTGGTAGTGGGCCAGAGAGCGCAGGAACATCAGACCCTCAATCTTCTTCTCCCTATGTTGACAAAAAGTTGGGCTATTTTTTGTGTAAACTTAACTTTCTTGGCCTAATTTAAAGATATTGGGAGCTGTTTAATATGATGTGTTCAAAGTTCCTGGAAAAAATAATAAACTGCAAAATGTTGTTACGCAACAAATATCACGATATTTGGAATGATATTAATTTTAAAGCGGAATAGTAACATGATTCTATATTTAATGAACATATAGACGACCTCTAGATTTGAGTTTTCCTCATGACGGCTCAAGTGTTCCTCACCAGTCCTCAGAACTCAGCAGGTTGAAACTCTCTGTCAGTGCCAGGTCGGGTTTGGAAAACGGACACATTTCCTGAGGCTCAGACACATTTTTCCTGTGGCCCGTGTTGCCGGGGGACAGCTCATCTAAATGGCCCATCAGACAGCACACAACACGCAGATCGTTTCATGTTACATAATATTCATTACATTCATTTTACATCTCTATCCGTCTGAAAACACATATTTTAGTGTGGGTGGCGGTGCATTACGGTGGGTTGTCAAAACAAAGCATTGTGGCACATTAACCAAAGCAAACATCTTAGTCACCCATGCTCCGATGGCCCTCACAGTCTAATTAACATACCAGAATTTTCTATAACCAAAGGCCTGTTTAAGCAGCAGCTCATCTATTTGTCAGTATCAGACCAACTGACAGACACAAAGATACACTGGGACATTTTTGGTTTTATAAAAGTAGTTAACATTTGGTGCATCAAGTGTCAATACATCCACCAACCTGAGCTATGTGACAGCGAAGGTCGGGTTCTGCTGAGGCTAGGAGCCCTCCTGAGCCGAGAGAGGTTTCTAGGGTTGGGGGGCACGGTGGGGGGGCTCGGCTGGTGTGGCGGAGTGAAGCACTTGAGGGGGCTTTGTGGTCCTGGGGGGCTGACAGGGCTAAGAGGGGTAGAGAGATGGTCTGCTTTGGTGGAAGTCAGCGTGCTGCCGTTTAGATGCAGATCTACAACACAGAAGATCACCGCTTCAAGACTCTGGCTGCAAATGGATAAATCCATATTCTGATAGCTCTGTAAGACAGCAAATTACTGGATATTTGAACAATGATTTACTGTATGGCCTTTGCAGACTGACCTCTTCCAATTGCTCCTTCAGGCATGTCTGTGCCTGGTGAGTTTCTGCTGCTGTGACTCTGTGAACCTAAAGATCAAGAAGAGAGGATTTAATGATTGACTTAATTATTTAAGCACATTTCATTTTATTTCCAGGTGAATCCACTGACCTTTGGCAGGCTTCAGACCCCTGACTGTATTGCGAAAGTCCAGTTCGACCAAAGGAGGGAGAGTTCTTGTTGTCTCCATCTCAGGTACAATTGTTCCATTGGAGTAAGTGACTCTCTGCCCAACAACACCCACCTCAGATGACAGTTCGTTTCTCTGGGATAACCCTTGACGAAGCAAAGAACAAAGATGTAAACAAGTTAGAAACCAATGCAACAGAATGGGGGAAAAAATTCCTCATCCCTTTTATACCTTGAAGGCTGCTGAAGTCCATGGACACAGAGGACCTCAGTTCTGCAGAAGGCACTTCAGAGTTTCCGAGACTGATGACCGATGTGACGAGTGAGAAATGATGATGCATATATTCTTACGGCTGTCCAACACATTGTCACACATCACCAAATGAGTACCAGTTTACCACTCCACTGGTTCAACTTTCTATCACCAGGTTTGTCAGAGAGTTCCAAAAAGGAAACAACAAGCAGGACTTGGGGCATATAATGTCCGAACATTGAAAAAAGGTGCAACAAAATCAAATAATTTAGTCAACCTGAGAGACCTAAAAAAGAAGTATTCAGATTTTATCATGGTCTCAAGTAATCATATTTAAAGTAAGAGTCTAATGTGGATCCTTTACCTGGTTTTGATGCCATTGGAGCTGGAGTTGGCAACTGAGCTCAGACTGGATGGACCGCTTTCACTGGCTGAGCTGGTAATCTTCGGAGAGGTTTGTGATTGTGAGTCCATGTCTAATCTCACAGCAGAGTCGGGGCTATCGGGATCTGGACTGCTGAGGCTCACTTTGGCCCTCTTCTTGGCAGCACCGTTGCGCAATGAGCACAGAGAGTTCATCATCTGTGAGCAACACACAAACCGGCACAAATGAGCATGGAAAGAAATATTGTTAATGAGGCCAAGCTTCAACCCCTTGAACAAGCTGGACTGTTTCTTTAAGAAGTACGAAAGACTAAGGGTGCATGTTGGACTCCACAATTTTCCCGGCTGAGTTTTTCTAAGGGCATTCTGCTGACCTCCTGCATGTCCAGAGGATCGTCCTCTTGAGGATCCTGCACTGCTCTGAAGCCATCAGGGTCCAGATGAAGGCTCTTTTCCAGCTGTTGGTTCTGAGGGCTGCCTGGTGCATGGGGCCTCTGGCCCTTATGAGACTGGGCCTGCTCTAATGGAGGGACCACTGGCGAGATAGAGAGGGTTGTTGCCCTGGTGCTGCTCAGAGCCCGACGGAATGACGATGTGGAAGAAGAAGTGACAAGGGAGGCACGCAGAGGCCTCGGAGATGATATGCTGGAGAGATGGTCCCCTGGAGGGGTAGGACGGGGAAGAAGAACAGAAGGATGATATAAAATAGAGGCTACAACATTTTGACAATCAACAGACAAACAAAATATGATAAATATTTTGTTTGTCTTGTAGAAAGAAATGTCTTTCTACTAGATTACCCGTTGCTGTGATTGCTGTGTCTCTCCAGGGGCTGGTGTCTCGGTGGTGAAGGCTGCTCTCCCTCTTGTTGGGCCAGGTGTTGGACATAGATAGGGAGGGATCACCGTGGCGACGGGACATTGTTGGAGTTAGCTTGACTGGGAGTGTAGCCAGTGGGTAGGAGGGCAGTAGGAACGAGCCAGGTGTCGTGGGGTTAGAGGGGAGGGAAAACGTACGTTCAACCTTGGGATTCCTCTGGAGTATTTGCCCGATGGATGCCACTGCGAGACAGGGTATTCACACATCAGGAACCATGGAAACTGGGTGTAACAATAGGTAGCCAGGTAGAGATATGGTTCATGATTGGCCTAACATTAAAAACCTTCAAAATTTTTTTATTGTGACTGGAGTTCTTAAGTGTAAATTGATCAAATCATCTCAGGGTAACGACTTCTTACCAACATCTGGGTCAGAAAAGTTGGTCGTTTTAAAGATGTCAGGGTCTAAGTTGAGGCTTCCACTTCTCCTGAGGTGAGCAGGGGACTGGACAAGATGTTTATTATGCTACTTTTGTTTAAAAACCAGGCTGGCAAATTGGTTAAATTGTAAATCAAATGACATCGGCATTGCCCTTGTAAACCCATGACAAAAGGACATAGTGAACCCCTAGATTCTCATTGTAACAACTCACTGCCCTCTGATTTAAATTCGCTTTCTCTTTAAGGCTGAAGAATTATTTGGCCTAGAAATTAGCCGCCATCACGTTCCATGTTCTGCGCTGGTTTACTTACTGTATTCAGGGAAACATTGTTGACAATGGTATGGAACATTTAATCTTGCTTCTTGTGAGACTGGTATGATACTGATTGCAACTATGCTCATCTCAGAGCATCTGATGAGATGTGGCGCAGTGACTCCACTGACTCAGCGTGCTAATCCAATATACTGCCACGCTAATTTGAGTCCATCTGAAGTTGACCGTGACAACGTAGAACTGTACTTGTCACCTCTTCTAGAAATAATTTGGTTGTCATGTTGTAATATGGAAATATTGAAATATTGGCACTTACCAAAACTGTCTATGTAGGTCTCTGGACTGCTGGACAGAGGGAGGAAATCCTCACTGGCCTCCTATGCATGGGCAGAAAATTGACCATCCTTAAACATAACAAGAGCCTGTGTAATTCCATCCACTGGCCAGAACAAAGGGATGTAGCAGATCTTTAGCCAACTCAGGCATGAGACACTGGCCTTTTAGTGGATATTAACTTAATTGGTGTGAATGCTGGAAAATTATTCAACTTCAAAATCCCATGAAAACTCATTCCCACAATTTTCACTCTTCATACATATTCTCTTACCTAAACACGTAGGGAATGTGCCTCCAAGTGAGAAAAAGGCCAACGAACTACTGCATTATACCAACATTTTAAGCAGGTGGGCAGTAACCAGCTATTACAGTTGTCAGTTTATCCTCAATACTTGTAATAACAATACATTTTAAAGGCCTTTATAATAACTCAATTGCCCCAGTGCTTGTGTCAATATACAGTCCAAAGTTATGTCCTCAAGAAATTGTGCTTGTCTTTCCGGTTTTGTATTTGCAAATGTGGTCAAGTCACTCAGTGTCTCGCCTCTGCTTCTGCTATAAATCAAATGGGATTCTGAGCGGTTTCACCTCTTGTTATATGGGACGAGATCACAGGAGTGTGCACCTTTGATCATTGTAAGCAGACACAAACTAAAGCAATTCACAGAAAACCACCAATTATGCTTTTTAAGTTTTTTTTATATTAACTGAAGTATCTTTTTAGTAATCCCTAGCAGTGGTGTGTTAAGTAACTATAAATGAAAACTGGACATTTCTGACAGTTTTTCCGCACTAACGCTGTTGGGGAAGTCTTTATTGTGGTAAGCAGCCACAGGAATTACAACGTATTTGTTAACAAGGTCAGCACTGTCTGTCTGGAGTGCAAACCAACTACTGCATTACACCAACATTTTAAGCATGTAGGCATTAACCAGATATTACCTAGTTGTCAGCTAATCCTCAATACTCATGATAACAATTCATTTTAAATGCCTTCATCATAATTCCATTGCTCCATTGCTCCATTGCTTGTGTTTGACTTAGCCAGCATTATGCCAGGTAATAAATATAACTGTCTTTCTACTATACACAATCATTATGTCTCATTCATACAGTCAGAAACAATTGGACTGCTATTGAATAATGTCCTTCAAGAGCTATTTCTCTCCGAAAAGTATGTACCAGAAAATCAAATCAAATTTCCTCTGCCATCTCTGGAAAGTTTGCAAAATTCTCCTTCACCTTCAGCTGATCCCTGACTTGATATGTTTTCTCCTCTTGCAGCAGATGGGCATGGTCCCCAGTTTTGTCTATCACGCCGTACATTTCTGCCATGTTGCCTAAGAGCAAGAGTTCCCCCACGATTTGTGCTTGTCTCTCCGAGTGGTGGTCTTGGTCTGGTTTTGTATTTTAAAACGTGGTAAAGTGTCTGCTATTATTCAAATGGGATTCTGAGAGGATTCACTACCTGTTATATGCGATGAGATCACAGATAACAGGAGTGTGTGCCTATGATCCTTTGATCATTGCATCATCGGGGATGACAACACAATATGTTTTGATTAAATTTTTGTTCTTATTTTACAACTGCACTAAATTCTAATCACACACACACACACACACACACACACACACACACACACACACACACACACATATATATTTTTGATCCACCTCATTGTTTTTACTTGCAGTTAATAGCATGGAGGTCAGAGAAAATCTGAAAGAACTGAACATGACAGTGGAAGAAATTGACAAGCTAAGAGAGGCGTTCAAAGATGAAACGTTCAAGGAAATGCTGTGCGATTACATAAAGGAAATGTCAGACCCCGAGAATAAGAAAAGGTATGAAGAGGAGATCACTCTTCTGGAGCAGGAGAGAGGGAACAGAATTGAGCTTATCCCCCTGGAACCTTTTAGGGCTTTTAGGACGAGTGTGAATGGCAAGCAGAAGTGTTTTATCAATATCTGTGCCAATGATAAAATTGGAAAGCATGATTGTAAGTTTGGGGTGTCGGAGGATGGCCGCAGAGGCCTGCACTGGTCCCTACCCCACAGTTTGCACCCAGGCAGACAAGACACAGATCCGAAAGGGAACCAGATTCACATCTATGATGTGGTTTTCCATCCTGACACACTCCACATAGCAAGCAAAAACCAGAGATTAATGGATCTAGTGGACAACATAGTGATCCAATATGTGTCTGGAGTTTCGGTAAAACTCAACAAGCATATCCCTGTGTTTTTCAAACCCAGCAACACATGGATGTGGTTCACCCCAAGGACAAGGACACAGGGTTTGAAAGAGGAGGGAAGGAAGCCATCTATGTTAAAATAGAGAAACCATCACTCAGCAGAGGAGGCCTGAGACGCCATCTATCTCCCACTTTTACAATGGTGTCCTTTCATCTCTTCCCAAGAGACTTAAAAACAACTTAACTTCCTGTGTGGACAAAGGTGACTCGTTCAAACAGTCTGGAGCATTAACCTGCCCAAGACATCTGGTCCCTGACCCTGCCGCCGATGTGGAGGGCGACGGCAACACTCATCTTCTCCCAGCATCTAAACCAGGCCAGGCTGCCATGGCATTGATCCAGCTGCCTTAGTAACAGAATGGAAAGATCCACAGGAGGAGACATTTTTGTTCTCATTTGGTCAGGATGACACAGTAGCTTAAAGCAGCAGAGCAAATTCAACCCAAATCATAAACCCCTTGTTGAAATGAAATTGATGATTTATTTTTTAAATATCTTTGCTTAATTTAATACTGACGGATTTTATAATAGCTGGTTGGTGCATTTTAACAGTTAAAAGTGAACTGTGAGGAGACCTAATGTACAAAATGTATGTAAATTACATGTATGTAAAATAGTTAATAATGTTTCACCACTGTGCCCTTCAGTTACTGTATTTGCTCACACTGATGATTTAAGATAATTTAAAAGGGACCATTTTGTCTATTTCGTCGGGATTGCCTTAAGGTTTTAAAAGAGCGATAACAAATGAGCGATCACGAGTGATTTCAGTTTTCAATAGGAAACATCAAAGCATGTCAAAGCATCGGTGCATTTGTTTATTAAAAATGTAACTTCAGTATTTTGTATTGCTTGCTAAGCCTACCACTTTTTCAAGGCCTTGGACATTTCAAAGATCTTTCACAATCAGCTGTTTTCTGTTATTTTACACATGAAGAGGGTTAATCCACCCTGAGCTTTACATAACATGCCATATGAATTTGGCACAGTCCAAAAAAAAAAAAGTGGTGTATTCACTGACTGTATCCATGATTAGTGGTTAATCAGGTAAAAGACATCATGATGATGTGGCTTTATGTGACAGAATTTAATTCGCCTTTCATCTTAAAAAAACCCGAATCATTAAAATGTAGCAGTAGTTGTCACCCCTCTACCCCTTCTCCCTTTAAAAATGTGAATGAGGCAACTGCAGGTTAATTTTACATAAATAAAACTTTATTTATATATCAGTCTGTCTTCACTCTTGTTCACAAACAAGTTTGATATAATTTAACAATATATGAGTTAAAAGTCTACTTGCAGACTGGCACTATACTGAGACAAAACCAGATCTTCACTGGACTTGACTGATTCTCAGGCAACCACAGGAATAAAGCAGTACTCCTCCATTCACGCCGTTCCCATCCAGGAGCATGAGTCAGAGCCCAAGTGTGATCTAGGCATCAGTGTACATATATTTATCTAATTAACAAAAATAGAGACTATATTGATCTTGTCAGTAAGTTTTGGTCATGCAAAAAAAAAAAAAGACAGTATCAACTCATCACATCATTAACAAGACCTTTAAACCATTATACGATAGATAAATTATAAACTGTACCGTCAAACAGCATACGATTAATACTGTGCAATTACACTTGAGCCGTACAAAAGTATTTTGTACTATTACTGTTGATCTCAAATCACAAATCTTCAAAACAACTACATGGTCAAAAATATTACATCACCTCTGGTGAAGCAGCAAAAATATACACCTTTGAATTCCCTGTCTTCCTATTCTTTTTGTGCATTTTATTCTTACATTCTGCAATAGCGTCTCTGATTTGTCTACAGTACATGTTAAGAATATGGGGGGGGGGAAGCAATGATAGTAATATGTTATGTAAAAGTTATGACATTCATAAATATAATGAGCTACCTTTTAAAAGTGCAAAGAGAGCAGGTGGAGTGTGTGTAAGACCTGATGTCAGTATGTTAACAATTTTTCATGTTTCTGTACCAGAGGAAAACTCACTCCGATAAGAATTTAGAGCTCTTAATCTATAAGGACTTTCTCTGTTTCGATATAAAAGTGCAGGCACTGTAAGAAATGTAGAATATCTCTGTCTTCAAGTAAGGTCAGTGTTCTCTTCCAACATTTGGTTGCGTTTGGATTCGGCTTTGCCTTTAGGTTAAGGCCCTCAGGAACTCGTTTAAACCTTTGTGGACGTTGGCAGGCTGGGAGGCAGCACTCTCGCTCAGGCTGGACCCCATCTGGGCGTGAAGGGCTTGGCACAGGTTGGCGGTAGCACCCCTCACGCTACCGCCACGGCCATGTATGGTGCCGCTGTGGGTAGAGGTGCCCAGGAGGTGCCACAGCAAGGGCAGCACTTTCTGCTCAACCACCTGGGGTTTGCGAGGGTAGAGCTCTGTCACAAGGTCTGGAAATGAAAAAAAAATTAATAAAATGAGAACAAACAGTAAGTGGAGAGTGGAGGTGAGAACTCATTACAGTGTACAGAGTGATCACAACAGACATACCTGCAACCTTTTCAATAAGATCCACTTTAGCTTTGCCATTTAAAAACTGAGCCTTGGTACAGAAAGGCTGGAGAAGGAGTACGTTATCTGTCATGGAAACAAAGGAAATCACAATATCAAATTAGATAGATTAGAACAAGAAAAAAAATCCAACATGACATTTTGACTATACTACCGAAATCTGAATGCTTGCAGTCAGTACCAAGATTTAAAATAAGTGCATTAATGGCTCCGATAGCAGCAGAGTAGATGGCATTGTTTTTGGAGTTGAGGTGATTGTCCACGATTGCTGGGACCAGGATGTTGACCACTTGGGACAGGTTGTCCTTCATCAAGTGGATGATTTTCTGTAGCGACTCAAGGGCGTGCAGGTTGACCTTGCCGTTGGACTCCTGCAGCCTGGCCTTAAAGGCATCAAACACCTGACGGAAGGGAAAACAAAGGGGGAAAAACAAAAAGGTAAAAGAGACAGTTTGGTGAGGATTTCATGATGAAACAGAATAGTATGATGGTAGCTGGAAACTACGACAAAGAAGATAATTTAAGAAAAGTGCTATTACAAACCTGGAATATACTATTGATGACCATGTTGGGGTTGTGCTGGCAGTCAACCACTAGCTGGTCAATTCCCTTGATCCTCTCTCTGAAGTCCTTTGAACCCAGCAGACCTGAGATTTGCTTGATGTATTCTGTCTTGTCTGCAATACTTTGTGTCTGAGATCTACAGCTATAATGGCTATTGGACTCCCTGTAGATTAAAAAAATGCATTAAATAGTATATCTTTATAAACCTGTGAGTAAAAGTAAAAATATAATACAACCATACAGATTGTAAAAGCTACAGTTATGCTTTAAAGGCTGAATTTAGTGTTTAAGAGCTCTACCGTTTGATATTCACACCCACCTGTTGGTCTGGTTGAGAGGCTCCCTGGTGAGAGATGAGGCCCTGACTGTGCCACTGCCTGGGAGGGAGCGTCTGCCCCTGGCTGACTGAGTGTCTTGGGGCATATCACCAAGACCCTTAAATAACCCACAATCTCCAGGTAAGAGGACAGTGAAGCATTTAGCAAAAACACCAACGTTGTAAACACAGAAGAACAAACACTGCCGCACCTTTGTCTTGAGAGTGAAGATAGTGTCTCTAATGGTTGGCAGGTCTTTGGTGGGGATGTATTTCTCCAGGATCTTGTCAAAGTCAGGGTGGGATGACAGGGACAGCAACATTCGCCGGCCAAAGAACCTGAGGGTTGAAACATTGTAATCGTAACTGTCAGGGAGTGTCAGGTAGGGGATCTTGCCAAAAGTACGATCTTTTGGGATAGAATCACGATCCACGATCTGAATCATGATTTTCGAACATCTAAATGTAGGCTATCCCCCTTGAAAAAGTGAGTGTCTTATCTTAGAAAAAGACAAATAAAAATAAAATGTATTTAAAAAACTAACTAACATAAACTAAATGTTTTGACTGATCACTCGTGTTACCGCCTTTACTTGCAAAACATTTGTTTCACTTGTGGACACGCACGCTGTCTCCATAGATTCTAGTGAGGTAGACTTTTTACTGGTTCACTGGATTAAAGGAACAGCACTGGAATGGTTTAAGTCATACTTCTCAGATAAATTTCAGTTTTTTTTAATCCATAAAAATGTTAGTCATGGAGTACCACAAGGTTCTGTGCTGGGGCCGATACTTTTCACTCTATATATTCTTCCCTTAGGTGAACTACCAGAAAGCACCCAATAAATGTCCATTGTTATGCAGATGATGCCCAGCTGTATTCCTCTATAAAGCCAGATGAAACCAATCAGGTAGACAAACTTCTGGATTGTCTTAAAGACATAAAGGCCTGGACAACTTCCACTGACTATTTTTTGACTAGGACTTTTTTTTACTTCTAAAGTCAAAACTGAGGTCTGTATACCACCACAAACTATGGTATCAAAAATCACGACAGACATGAATCAACTCAACTAACTCAACTTTTATTTGCAGGGTTTTTCTATTGTGTTGGTCTTACTAAACAACTCATAATATGTTCTAAATGTGTGCAATGCTTGAATTAACATTGAATCTTTGTGTATCAACATGAAAGTTATGAAAACATAAGTGAACCTGGTTTCCTGTGAGGAGTCTTGGGCGAGTTTGGTGACAGCAGGTAAGATCCTCTCAGTGAGATCTTTGCCCCCAGACAGAAGACGGGCAGCACCAACCTTCTCCACCAGATTGGCCAGATGCTGAGCGGTGCATTTTCTCACCAAGGCGCTAAGGTGACTATTAGTGGAGGGAAAATCCATTCAGCAATCAAATATAAAAACTATTATTTCAAATTTGAAGTTCAGTAAAATAATAATTTACCTGATTCCTCCAGAGAGAAGAGCGTTGATGCTGCGAGTGGGAGTGCAGTGCTGCACCATGCAATCCAGGGCTGCATCGACATCTTGCCTAATGAAGGCGTTAGTCTCCCCGGCCTTCTGCAGTAAGGCTTTAGCTGTTCCTTCCAGCTCCTGGTCCATCGCCTTCTGCATGTGGGTGTATAGGTCACCCATGGTGCACACTGCAACCCTGGACACACCTGACCGCAGGTTCTTCACCTGAAGACGACGGACATTATCAATACTTAAGGGCAAACAACAGAATTACAGCATTAATCAGCACAACAGGGAGAAACATTTTAACCCTCTGACTAAAAAAGTAAGAATTTTACAGAAGCACCAGGTAGTCAAGGCAGAAAATATATACTTTATAATTACTGATGTGCTGACAAATGAAACTGATCTAAAAAATTAAATATTAACGTTTAAATTAAGAGAGGCAGCTCTACTTCAGGTGGAGTAAGGAAGCACAATGAAAACATGTCAAAATGACGTGGGAGTGTTATCCAACAAGTTATTGTACCTCTTGAATGAGACACAGGCAGACATCATGAAGCTTGCCCTGGAGTGTGTCTGAGTGGTAGTGGGCCAGAGAGCGCATGAACATCAGACCCTCAATCTTCTTCTCCCTATGTTGACAAAAAGGACAGAAGTTCACAGCCATTTTCTGTCTAGTCTCTACTTTCTTTGCCTAATTTTAAAGATATTGGTAGCTGTTTAATCTGATGTGTGTTGCTGAGAAAACTAAAACACTATGAATGTATTGCTTCAAAATATTTTAACGCAACAAATACCATTATATTTTGGGTGATGCTAATTTAAAGCGGAATAGAGTTTCTCACCAGTCTTCAGAACTCAGCAGGTTGAAACTCTCTGTCAGTGCCAGGTCGGGTTTGGAAAACGGACACATTTCCTGAGGCTCAGACACATTTTTCCTGTGGCCCGTGTTGCCGGGGGACAGCTCATCTAAATGGCCCATCAGACACCACACAACACAGATCGTTTCATGTTACATAATATTCATTACATTCATTTTACATCTCTATCTGTCTGAAAACACATATTTTAGTGTGGGTGGCGGTGCATTACGGTGGGTTGTCAAAACAAAGCATTGTGGCACATTAACCAAAGCAAACATCTTAGTCACCCATGCTCCGATGGCCCTCACAGTCTAATTAACATACCAGAATTTTCTATAACCAAAGGCCTGTTTAAGCAGCAGCTCATCTATTTGTCAGTATCAGACCAACTGACAGACACAAAGATACACTGGGACATTTTTGGTTTTATAAAAGTAGTTAACATTTGGTGCATCAAGTGTCAATACATCCACCAACCTGAGCTATGTGACAGCGAAGGTCGGGTTCTGCTGAGGCTAGGAGCCCTCCTGAGCCGAGAGAGGTTTCTAGGGTTGGGGGGCACGGTGGGGGGGCTCGGCTGGTGTGGCGGAGTGAAGCACTTGAGGGGGCTTTGTGGTCCTGGGGGGCTGACAGGGCTAAGAGGGGTAGAGAGATGGTCTGCTTTGGTGGAAGTCAGCGTGCTGCCGTTTAGATGCAGATCTACAACACAGAAGATCACCGCTTCAAGACTCTGGCTGCAAATGGATAAATTCTTTGTTTACACTGAATGTTATTGCCCATGACCACGTCAAATAAGGGGAGACAGCAGGTTACAATTTTTTTTAAGTAAACAAAAGAAAATCTAACTTTGTATTTTCAAGGACCCAAAGGATTGGAAAAGCTTATTCATAACCAACAGTAAGATTCAGATGAAGTAAAATTAATTTATGAAGAAGAATTTTTGAGGGAAAACATTGTTGGTTAAATTTTTTCAGAGCTTTCTCTTGCCTGTGATGATTGTAGCTCTGTTCTCCTCGGTTGGTGAATCAGACAGCATCTGTTGGACACGGTGGCGAATCTTGTCTCGTGTGCTGTCCCCCTTACCAGCCTGCCCTACTTGCTGATCCAAACGCTGCAGACGCATCCTGTTCCGGCCGAACCTAGTATTCTTCACCCTATCCTGCATGTGCATCGATAAAAACCAACAAACAAACAAACAAAGGTGATGGTCACTGGAATTTTTCTGTGGTGTACTATAATTTACTGCTGGAAAAAGTCTGACAAACCTTAAGCTCATCAGGACGTGGGCTGACGTCGATGTCTACGTGACTGTCAGACAGAGTGTGGCTGTAGACACCAGTTGAGGGATCGGTGGGAGGTTTGGCCATCGATCCACCCTGTTCTAGTGATAGGACGACTCCGGGGCTGCCAGGCACTGCAGTGCCAAAGACGCCTAAGAAGCATGAAGGAGATACTTGCAAAATACTTGTATATATGACTGGAAAGATCATCATCAGTCATTAGATATTCTTCACTTTTTAACAATGATGGGAATAGTGTGTTTGCTCTACTAGAAAACAAGGACCATAAAAATGTTTTAGGAGTGTTTCTTTTTGATGTAAAACAGCACTTAAGTTCAACACTTGCTCCGTAAGACAGCATATTACTGGATAACTGAACAATGATTTACTGTATGGCCTTTACAGACTGACCTCTCCCAATGACTCCTTCAGGCATGTCTGTGCCTTGTGAGTTTCTGCTGCTGTGACTCTGTGAACCTAAATATCAAGAGAGGATTTACTGATTGTTTTAATTATTTACGCACACAAAATTTTATTACCAGTTGAATCCACTGTCACCGCTGGCTGACCTTTGGCAGGCTTCAGACCCCTGACTGTTTCGCGAAGGTCCAGTTTGACCAAAGGAGGGGAAGTTCCTGTTGTCTCCATCTCAGTTTTGATTGTTCCATTGGAGTAAGTGACTCTCTGCCCAACAACACCCACCTCAGATGACAGTTCGTTTCTCTGGGATAACCCTTGACGAAACAAAGAACAAAGATGTTAAAAAGTTAGAAACCAATGCAACAGAATGGGGGAAAAAACTCCTCATCTCTTTTATACCTTGAAGGCTGCTAAAGTCCATGGACACAGAGGACCTCAGTTTTGCTGAAGGCACTCTTGCAATGTGAGGTTTCATTCCTGAAGAGGCAGAGTTTCCAGGACTGTTGACACATTTGACAAATGTGAGAAATGATGCCGCCTATATTCACACATCACCAAATGAGTACCAGTTTACCACTCCAACGGTTTAACTTTCATAAAGGAAACCACAAGCAGGACTTTGTGCAACTAGAGACCTACAGTAGAAGTATTCAGATTTTAAAAGTAGTTATGGTCTCAAGTAATCATATTTTAAGTATGAGTCTAATGTGGATCCTTTACCTGGTTTTGATGCCATTGGAGCTGGAGTTGGCAACTGAGCTCAGACTGGATAGACCGCTTTCACTGGCTGAGCTGGTAATCTTCGGAGAGGTTTGTGATTGTGAGTCCATGTCTAATCTCACAGCAGAGTCGGGGCTGTCGGGATCTGGACTGCTGAGGCTCACTTTGGCCCTCTTCTTGGCAGCACTGTTGCGCAATGAGCGCAGAGAGTTCATCATCTGTGAGCAACACACAAACCGGCACAAATGAGCATGGAAAGAAATATTGCTAATGGCGCGCTATAGCCCCATCAATTTCATTGCAAGGTTATTTCCCCTATTTTTCCTTTGTAGCAGAGAACCATTTGCTCGTATTTCATTTCATATTTTTCCATTGTATCCTACTAATGGATTTATGCTTATGATTGAGATGTAACTTTACATTGATTTTAACAATCGCCGTTCCTTGAGCAGTGATGTTATGGTTTGATTTTCTTTCATTGTACATGGCCACGCAATCATGTCCGTTGCCTAATCATTTCAGCCTTTTCGACTTTGTTCATCAAATCACACATCATTACATCTGTCACAGCCATAGAATAATATAAATTTCCACTTCCAAACCTATATTCTTCATTAACACTGCACACTACTTTAAGAACTATGAAATACAAAGGGAGCACATTGGAACTTGCAGAATCCCACATTTTCCAGCTGAGTCTAAGGGCAGTCTGCTGACCTCCTGCATGTCCAGAGGATCGTCCTCTTGAGGATCCTGCACTGCTCTGAAGCCATCAGGGTCCAGATGAAGGCTCTTTTCCAGCTGTTGGTTCTGAGGGCTGCCTGGTGCATGGGGCCTCTGGCCATTATGAGACTGGGCCTGCTCTAATGGAGGGACCACTGGCGAGATAGAGAGGGTTGTTGCCCTGGTGCTGCTCAGAGCCCGACGGAATGACGATGTGGAAGAAGAAGTGACAAGGGAGGCACGCAGAGGCCTCGGAGAGGATATGCTGGAGAGATGGTCCCCTGGAGGGGTAGGACGGGGAAGAAGAACAGAAGGATGATATAAAATAGAGGCTACAACATTTTGACATTGAACAGACAAAACAATTATTTATCAAAAACTTTTTCTAATCGATTACCCTTTGCTGTGTCTCTCCAGGGGCTGGTGTCTCGCTGGTGAAGGCTGCTCTCCCTCTTGTTGGGCCAGGTGTTGGACATAGACAGAGAGGGATCACCGTGGCGACGGGACATTGTTGGAGTTAGCATGCCTCCTGGGAGTGTAGGCAGTGGGTAGGAGGGCAGTAGGAACGAGCCAGGTGTGGTGGGGTTAGAGGGGAGGGAAAACGTACGCTCAACACTGGGATTCCTCTGGAGTGTGCGTCCTTTGGATGCCACTGCGAGACAGGGTATTCACACATCAGCAACCATAGAAAACTGGGTGTAACAATAGGTAGCCAGGTAGAGATATGGTTCATGATTGGGCTAACATTAAAAACCTTCAATTTTTTTTTATTGTGACTGGAGTTCCTAAGTGTAAATTGACTAAATCATCTCAGGGTAACGACTTCTTACCAACATCTGGGTCAGAAAAGTTGGTAGTTTTAAAGATGTCAGGGTCTAAGTTAAGGCTTCCACTTCTCCTGAGGTGAGCAGGGGACTCCCTCCTTCTGGAGGATTGTTTCTTCTGTGGATCTGCAGAACCTAGACCAGATGTATATTTTGTCATTTTCATTCCAAACCTAACAGGCTTTTCAAATTACTTAAATGTAAATCACATGACTTCGGCAATTCCCCTTGTAAACGCATGACACAAGGAAAATAGTGAACCCCTTATGGGATGCTCTTAAACCATGTGGTTTTAAACTTTTTCATGGACAGAGAATGAAAAACACTTGAAAAATATTCTGAGGTATAAACAATCATGTTCGGACAATTCATAAGCAATATATAATGCCGTAATTATTGTCATCGCTTTATGGCCCAGCCCCATGTAGGCCTCTCAACAAACATTTGAAAAAAAGTACTAAAGAGAACTATCAAGTGTTGTTCTCCAGGTCATGTTGACATTACAGATACAAAGCAATAAATAATAATTACATAACTAAACCACTGGCAGCGTTTTCTTCAGGCTACTTGTGAGACTGCTATGACACTGATCTGCCTCGCAACTGTGCTCATCTCAGGGCTTCTGGTGGCGCGGTGACTCCACTGACTCAGCATGCTAATCCAATTTACTGCCGCTCTAACTTCAGTCCAGCGGAAGTTGACCATTACAACCGCTCAACTGCACTTGTCACCTCATTTGTAAATAATGTGGGTGTCATTTCACGAGAAGGAAATATTGGCACTTACTAAAACTGGGTATGTAGGTCTCTGGACTCAGCTTCCTGGACAGAGGGAGGAAATCCTCACTGGCCCCCTATGCGTGGGGCAGAAAATTATTTATTTTAATAGCGACAATAGAGGATAAAGTTCAGAACGACAATCCTTAAACATTTCAAGAGCCTGAGTGTAATTCCATCCACTCGCCCGAACAAAGGGAGGAAGCAGATATTTAGCCAGTTTGAGACATGAGACACTGGCCTTTGAGTGGATATTAACTTATTGTTCATGATGATGTCTAATGTTCTCATTAAAGTTTTACAGTGATCATACGTTTGAAACAATGGTCAAAGATAAGTGATTCAAACAGAGAGGGTGGTTGTGACAGATTTTGGGCATTGTGTGTGAGTGTTGCTGAGGTCAGCCCCTCTCTCTGCAATCACAAACACTCATTGCAGAGCACTTGGTGTGATTACAATCAACAGCAGAGCAGTAAACAAGCCATGTTTTACAAGCATAACCCAGTGATATTTCCAATTATGGCTCCACGTCCCCTTCAGTCAGTGTGCTGTGTGATAATGTGGTTGCTGGGAAACAGACTCCGCTGTAAACAGAAGGTCGTTCAAATTGAGGCTGTAGGCGGAATGATAGCTTCCAGAACAAATATGGTCAATTAATGCCCCATGAAACAAAGCCGCTCAATGGGGTATAATTAGAATGGAGCTGATAAAATATTTTACAAATCATTCTTATTTGTAAGCTAATATGTTCCACAATACACTCTTCAACTCAACAAGGTGGTAGGCCTACCCTGATCGTCATGATGCTTATTTTCAAGACAATTAAATGCTCCTCAGTGTCAGTGTGCAGGGAATTGAGTCCCCTACTGTTTTTTTTTCACTGTGTCAGTGATCCTGGTGTTTACCCGTCTATTCCTCTCTCTGTTTTAAAAAAATTCAGAACAACATATTCAGTGTCTCAGGTGGGTCAATGTCAGCTGGGATTGGCTCCAGCTCCCCTGCAACAATCAGAGGTTATAAGCATTATAGCTTGTGGATGGATGGATGGATATTCAGGGATGCAATTTAGCCAATCGTTACCCTACAACCAGATAAATAATTTCAGAAAAACATGAAGCATTGAGCATAATGGACAATATTTTCCTAAGGAAATGTATGACAACATACAGAAGATATAACTGTCCCTTTCTACTGCACCCTATCCATACTGCATCATGAGAGATAATACTATAGTCATTTCCCCCCAAACTGTCTCTAAGGAAAGTGCCGCCTCTACGATATTTTTAGTATCTCTGGTCTGGTGCCTCTGGGTGTTACTCAGCTTGTTCAAAGAACAGGGTTAAAGGCAACAACAAAAAAACTGGAGAAACGGCCTGGACATAGATTAACAATTTTTCAAAAAAGGAAGCCCAAAAATCTAGTGCGCCACCCATAATCACACAATCAGGTGCAAATCAACACACTGTAACTGCCTGGTCCTTGATGCTGAGATGATTGAGCCCTAATTGCTTTGGATCTCAGAGTATTTTTAGAAGTCCACCGAAAGTGAACACCGGCTGCTGTGTCAATAGCTGATTCATAAACGTCAAACACTGACAAATAAAGGACACATTTTCCATTTGCTATCAGGATTAACTAACCCACAGTATGCCTGAATATAATGTAACGCTAAGCTGTATGTTTTATTCCATTCATGTATGTTTATAAGAGCATATGCTATATCACGGAAAAGATCCCAGATGGCTTAATTATCACAATGGATAAGTGAGAACGTGGCAAGTTGGCAGGAGGATGAAACCCCACCTGCTCAGAGCACTTTCCGTTGGGTGTACCGCATTGCTGCTCATTCTCAGTGGATGAGAAGCTGGACATCTCCCAGGGTAGCTTGTTTTTCCCTTTACCCGCACTGACAATCCTCCTTTGAAGAGGAAGGTCATCAGTGAGGGAGCCTAGGCTGCCGTAGCCATACAGCCGGTCACAGTCCGGTTCAGTTCTGTGACTCCTGGCACTGCTTATCCGCCCTCCGTTCATCACCCAGTCCAGATCAGCTCCAGAACCATACTGCACCGAGCATCTCTGTCCTGGTTTGGGCACTGCTAAGCCATACTCCACTACCCCCTCCGAGGAAAGTCTCGGAAGGACATGCCTTGCTCGTCTTGCCTGTACAGCTGCCATGAGACCCTCGGCATCCTCATTGAGCTCCACCATGTCCACAGCTTTCATCAGAGGCTGCTTTTTCCCTGTGTCAAGGCAATAGTCCAAAACAGCGAACAGCTCAAGGGCGGCATGGCGGACTTTCCTTTTGCTGTCGGCCAGATGTGGTGCAACCTCAAAACAAAGCTTGGGGATGTTGAAATCTCTTCTGGGGTGAGTGAGCATAGCTGCCATTATGATGTTAAGGACATCTTCCCGGACCCTTGAATTTTTGTGTTTCAAGTTGCTGATTACAAGATCTAATACTTGCTGCGGTGCAACAGTTTTCATCAGCTGTCCAAACACATTCATGTATTCATTCCTGGTGATGGTGCGAGCGTCCCCGAGGGCCTTGAGAGCCACCAGCACTAGTTGTTTGAGATATTTCCCTACACTCGTATCTAGCTTCTGAATGAGCAAGTTCAAAACCTGCAATGTGCCGCACAACACTTTGAAATTACTGTCATCCAGAAGTCGAGGGAGAAAACCGATGAAGTCCTCAATGCTGTCGGAGGGGACCGACTGAACGTCCGCCTCCGAGAGGATGCGCTTGAGCTCCTCCACGCCACTCGTGCGATTCTGGTAGTTCTTGGGGTCCAGAAGCTGCTTGTGTAACTCCTGCGAGATCAACCCGGGTATCATCGTCGACGGCCGGACGGGACGCGGTCAAAACGCAGAATCCAAAGGAGCGACGACGATCCCGCCTGGACAGCAATACCCCTCTTCCTTGCTGAGCGCCGTCATGCTGACTGGTTGGTGACGGAGTTCGACCCACTCCGCTCTTTGTCAAGCTGTGAATGGACGATCAAAAGAAAGAACAGGCGACAATTAACAGGAGCAGAGGGGAAAAAAAACCCACGACTGAATAAATTCCCGTGTGTTTTTGTTTACACGTCACACGCTAACTGGCACATTTGGACCGACAGAGCTTTGTGACCGCTGCACCACGTCGTGATGGATCGCCGTGGACAACGTCGAGGTCGAGGGGGTCACGGACACAAGCACTTGTGGCTGCGGCCGTCGCCAGGACAACGGTGCAGTGCGCGACGCTGTTCGCCGCCGTGCAGAGACTGCGCTGTGACCGACTACGTGTTACCGCCGAGCAGCCTCGTCAGTTAGCGGTAGCCACACGGAGCGTGTGCCAAGTGCAACGTAGCGGTGCTAAGCTAACTCCGCTAGCCGCGTCGGCGGGTGTCGCCGGCCGACCGGGCAAAGTTGGGGGGGGGGGGGAGACGGCAAGTGAGAAAACAACAGACCCCGCATTTCTCCCGGTCCTCTTCGGCGACGCTCGGCGAGACTCGAGTTACATCGTCCGACTTGTCCAATGTCACACTGCGGCAGCCGCGGTCCTCTCGAGTGCAGACATCTCTCTCTCTCTCTCTCTCTCTCTCTGTCTCTCTGCCTCTCTCTCTCTCTCCCGGTTGCTCTCAGCTGGTGTGTCAGCGAGTGTTTGGGAAGCGACGGAGGTATTCACGCCGAGAGGAGCACCACACGAACAACACACACACTCACTCACACACTCACACTCACACTCACACACACACTCACTCACTCACACGAATAGGGAAACACACACCGAGGCAGCAAAATGGCGAATGCGTGTCGCAAACTGAGCGCTTCCATGGTGACGCGAGTGCGAGGCTCCTCCGGGCGGGTACCATCCCCACGCAGAGGACCGGGCTGATGAGTGACGGACACATTCTTTGTGGGCTTCAGTCATTTCCCCCCCATGTATTTGTGTATCGTGACCATCCGTGCATTTGCAGTTTGGCTATTAGAAAATACAAAAACCCAGCAAACAAATACTTTGGTAACTGCCTTGGAACACACACATACAGACACCGATCTGTGACCCCTCTATTTATTGTAAATAGTCTACATTTTATCTTATTTTATTCTATTTTATTCTATATTTATTTATATTTCTGTGTATCCTTGTATATATGTGTTGCTATGTGCACCTTAACAACAGCAACAACAAAAATCCTCATATGTAACCTGTTACCTACCTGGCCACAAAACTGATTCTGATTCTGATGCTGTCCATTTTGTGTGCCACGAATGAGTTTCAGGTTACTATAGAAATTGTTTTTTATAATTTTTTTAATAACATTTATATAAAAAAACTATTATAGCACACATCATTCGCAACATCGTACATGATTCACACTGTTATGACAAACTTTTTAACAAGGAAAAAAGTAAGTCTATTTATTCAAAAGTACACCTCCGATATCCTATAAAAACGTATACAGAATATCTCAGAGGAAAATGTACTTTTTACTCCACTGCTTAACGTCTACAGTTAATTGTAAATTTGTACATGTTATATTTTTTTATTTTTTTATTAAAAAAAACAAAACAATTTTTAACATCCACTTAAAGTTGCATTTTAATGTTGTTGTTTTTTCAGAACATATATTTTCCCTTTGGGAATCGTATGCTGCTGTGCATGCGTGTGCGCGCTGTTTGGCAAAAGAGTCATACTGAGCAATGTGTTTATTCACTCTGACAAAGTTCACAGCATCACAACCACACGCGTCACCCGGGACAGGGCCGCGCGTCCTTTTATTTTGAAGGCAGCGGAAGTGGGTGTGCTGCTCGGACGGCTCGTTGTTATAAGAGCCTCGTCGGGAGCTCTGGAGCTAGTGCTGGTCGGTGGTGCGTTGTGTCGCTGATAGCCGCCCGGGGTCCCCACTCGCCCTCGCCGCTCAACTCCGACGCCTCACAATCTGTCCCCGACGGTGCCGCGACACGCACGACGGACTCGAGGCTCCAGGTTCGTCCCTCTGCGTTCGGCGGCGTTGAGCATGTTGCCTGGCAGCTAGCTACTCGGTCACGTTCCGAGTCTGTCAGCCATGTTACTGTATATCGATCAATGATGCAGCTAGCCACGGGAGCCCTGTTTATTTTTAGCAGCTAACCTGAGCCGTGTGCGATGCAGCGGAACACGCGTCGTCGTCCGCCGGAGTCGCGACGCTGTTGAGCAACGCGACGGCGTCGCGGCACAGTGGCATTAATGTCACACGCGATTTTCCGCGGAATGTGTGTTTTCTGCAAACGCACACGTCAGCTGCCTGCCGATGTGGAGCTAAGGGGCAGCTAGCGAGTTTTGAACTGGCCGTGTTCTCCGTTCCGACGTCAAGCCAAGGCCCCAGTCAATACACGTTGTCAGCGGATGTCACGAAATTAGAAATGCTCACTGGCATGCAGGCAGTCGGCTGGGGCCGACCAGAACCACGGGGTACCGTGTACGGCGAGTTAGCTTCGGATTAGGGGGATCACGCCTTTTCCAACTCGCCTCTCAGTGGACCACTGTCAGGGACACCTAGGAATAACCACCGTCTTCCTTCAAAACATCCCCGAATGAGTCACACACGTGCTGTTATTATTGTGTCATGCTGCACAGGCCCGCGTTTACGTGACACAGTCCCGGAGACAAGATGACAACTGGTTAATTTCCCAGGCTTTTTATTTTTAGTCACATGACAGTTAATCGAAAAGGTTCCACTGATCCAGGCGCATTCACAATGTCAACACTGCACTGACGCGTGGTTTTTTGCTCCCAGATGGACCAGCAGGACCAGTCCTATATGTTTGCCAGTCTCACGCGGCCCCACTCGGAGCAGCTGCTGCAAGGCCTCCAGCTCCTGCGGCAGGATCGCGAACTATGTGACATTGTCCTGCGTGTGGGGGATGCCAAGATCCACGCTCACAAAGTAGTGCTGGCGAGCATCAGTCCGTACTTCAAGGCCATGTTCACGGGTAACCTGTCGGAGAAGGAGACCTCTGAGGTGGAGTTCCAGTGCATCGATGAGACCGCCCTGCAGGTACGCTTGGAGCCAGCAGACATTAGCTGTGCCGACTGGTTTTTGTTGATGTGACATGTTTACTCTTTCTCTTCCAGGCCATCGTTGAGTATGCATACACTGGCACTGTGTTTATCTCCCAGGAAACAGTGGAATCTCTGCTGCCGGCTGCCAACTTACTCCAGGTTAAGCTAGTACTTAAGGAGTGCTGCTCCTTCTTAGAGAGCCAGCTGGATGCCGGGAACTGTATAGGCATCTCTCGCTTTGCAGAGACATATGGCTGTCATGATCTGTGCCTGGCTGCGACGAAGTTCATCTGTGAGAACTTTGAGGAAGTTTGTCAGACGGAGGAGTTTTTTGAACTGACGAGGGCAGAGTTGGACGAAATTGTGTCCAACGACTGCCTCAAAGTGGTCACAGAGGAGACTGTGTTTTACGCCCTGGAATCGTGGATCAAATATGACGTGACTGAGAGACAGCAGCATCTGGCTCAGCTGCTTCACTGTGTTCGCCTTCCACTCCTCAGCGTCAAATTCCTCACTCGCCTATATGAAGCCAACCACCTTATACGAGATGACCACGCGTGCAAGCACCTGCTCAATGAGGCCCTTAAATACCATTTTATGCCTGAGCACAGACTCTCCTATCAGACGGTGTTGTCGGCACGGCCCAGGTGTGCACCGAAGGTGCTGCTTGCAGTCGGAGGCAAGGCTGGACTGTTTGCCACATTAGAAAGGTAATGTGTAAAGAAGTGTCAAGAAAACCTTCCAGACGTCCGTATTGTCTATGCTTCCCTTGTGTTCTGTGTTTAAAAAAAACAATCACACTTCAATCAGATGATCTTTGCGTTTCTCTTGCAGCATGGAAATGTATTTCCCGCAGACAGATTCGTGGATTGGACTGGCCCCTCTCAGTGTGCCACGATACGAGTTTGGTGTAGCAGTGCTGGACCACAAGGTGTACGTGGTGGGAGGCATCGCCACACACATGAGACAGGGCATCAGCTATCGGAGACACGAGAGCACAGTGGAGAGCTGGGACCCCGAAAGCAACACCTGGTCCTCGGTGGAGCGAATGGCAGAGTGTCGCAGCACACTCGGAGTGGTGGTCCTGGCTGGAGAGCTGTACGCCCTCGGGGGCTACGACGGCCAGTATTACCTCCAGTCGGTGGAGAAATATGTCCCCAAGTTGAAGGAGTGGCAGCCAGTGGCGCCCATGACAAAGTCCCGCAGCTGCTTTGCCACTGCTGTGCTGGATGGCATGGTGTATGCTATTGGAGGCTATGGGCCAGCCCACATGAACAGGTAATACCGCTGGGATATTTGCTGTTTTATCTGTGAAAGTGGAAAAAAAACGTTTGGTTGTCTTTGCATAAACTGTGAATAACTAAATCATGCATATTCTGTACCATTGTTTATGAAGTATGTTGTTTGGTATATTACCAAATACCTCTACAATGTGGAGACTGCAGAAAGCCAAATAAGGCCAAAGCATGAACCCACAGAGGACATTTGACATCAGTAATGTGTCTGTGTTGCCCTAACACCCCTATTTTAAAATAGCATTTGATCCCTGTGGAAAACAAACTTGTTGCCCCTCTGAGACCTCCTAGTCTGGCTTTCTCTCTCATGGTCTTGATAGTTATTTGATAAAATTGGCAATCAAGTGAAGGATGTCAAGCGCTGCCGAGAAAATGGCCAGGAACGTGTTAATGAGTGAAGAGGAGTCGCAGCACAAGTGGTTGCTGAAGTTTCATCGAGGGGCTGCCTGGCTTGCGTGCTGCAAGTTCAGACCTCTGTTGTTGCCGTGGATCTCTAGAGAGCATCGCCTCTGTTGCTTGTTTCCTTGACTCCTAGACCTCCTCAGGAGAATGTGTTTGGACAAAGAATCTTTGGGGATTTTTTTTTCCTTCCCCCAGTGGCTTATATGTCCTTGGCACATTGCAAAAATAATCCCAGATTGCCAGGGTTTCATTTGACTCTGAACTAAGCTCTTCCTTTCTGTAGTTTGACATAAGTCTCTATGAGTAAATATTGCGTTAAGTACTATAGTTCTGAAATAAATGTGTGACACAGGTTTCCTGCTCTTAAAATGGAACTTATATTTTCTGTTTTCATAGCAACTAGAAATTGCATTTTTAGACAGCTAATGAAGTTTATGTTAGCACATATATACAAAATCAGCTGGTAGGAACTTGAACTCTGACTGAGAGAAAGTCCATTACAATATTTAACTGGAGGAGCAGGGAGCTGTGAAATATCACCCTAATATTTGTACTTTAATTTACTTTACTAATTAAATGTTAAAATTAATGGACAGTGCTACTTCATTACCTCATAACGGTTTCTTATCTGATGCACACAGGTTCATGACAGATAATAGTTCTCATACATTTTTAACAATGGAATGGTTTTATTATCTCAAGGCTTGTGTTTTGGTGTGTGGTAATGCAGCCGGGAGTAGGGAGGGACTGTTTGAAAAGTCTGGATGTTGTGTTCAAGGGTTAGTTTTCACATTAGAGTTCAGAGCTGTACAGCTCGGCAGTCAGAAAAGTTTCATTGAGACACATTTCAAGATCAGTGGACCTGAAACCAGAGATATCTGCACAGCTAGCTGCCACCAGCTGTGAGTGATGTATCTTATTCGAGTGAACTGACACTTTCTAAACCATTGTGTGCTCTGTTCAATGTTGATGCATCTCCTCTACACAGCGTGGAGCGGTATGACCCCAGCAAGGATGCCTGGGAAATGGTAGCCCCCATGGCGGATAAGAGGATCAACTTTGGAGTGGGCGTCATGCTCGGCTTCATATTTGTGGTGGGCGGACACAACGGAGTGTCGCACCTGTCCAGCATTGAGAGGTATGATCCACACCAGAACCAGTGGACAGCCTGTCGGCCGATGAACGAACCACGCACCGGTGAGTTTAAGTCATACTTGACAAATATCGGTTTTCGGGATACTTTAAAAGGTAAAATCTGAGCGGATTGTGATTTTTTTTTTTTTTTTTTTTGCATCTACAAAATGGAGAATGATGTCTCTAACAGGCCACATGTGACATCACTGTCTTACAGGTGTGGGCTCTGCCATCGTGGACAACTACCTCTACGTGGTGGGAGGTCACTCTGGGTCATCCTACCTGAACACTGTCCAGCGCTATGACCCCATCTCAGACAGCTGGTTGGACTCAAGCGGCATGTTGTACTGCCGCTGTAACTTTGGCCTGACTGCCCTTTGACCCATGGCCCAGCCAGCTAGGACCCAATGAGAGAACTTAGACACAAAGACTTTTCTTTTTTGTTGTCTCCTCCTCCTCCTTCCTACATTCATCCTCCAGGTGCAGAGGAGCGCTGAACAGCATCGGGAACACCAGAGGAGAGGGAGAGAGAGCCTGCTGGGTGGATGGATGTGCTGGGCTAGCTGGCGGGGCTAGAGGGGGACCACAGACATGGCTGCAGAGAGGAAGGGCTACACAGTCGTGTGGATAAGGAAGGAAGATGATTGGACAGCTGTTGTCACGGGCACGAGGAGACAACCGCTCTGCTGCTGCTGGACCACAATAAGGACTCTGAGCCATTTCCCAGAGGATTGTGGGAGAAATCTTGTCACTTTTGTTTGAATATTAATGTCAGCAGACATTTGTTTTTCTGTTTTTCTTCATGCCATTTAACACTTAAGTTTGTTTTGTTTGTTTGATGTTTTTCTTTTCCTTAATTTCCCTGCTGCAACCCAGAATCATGCGTTCAAAGTTTTTGAAGAAACACAGCTGTTTGCTTGTGTCTTTGTATGAATATGTGGTTGTTGGCCATGTGGTGTGTATGTCTGCGTGTATGCTCGAACGGTACCTGCATGTCAGAATAGGATTGTTTGTTTTGTTGCGTGTTTGTGGGCAGAACTGGTTCTCGGGCTCAGCGGCCCAGGAGTTCTGCATCAAAATCAGTGCTTCACAAAACGTTGAAATGTTGGAAACTTTATATTTTCTCAAAAAGGGCTGCCTTTATCTCTCTTGTAAATGGTCTAAATGAAATATATAGATATGAATATATCCTCTAGTGCATTGCCTGTAAATGTTATTCTGCACTGGGTCTAGCGTGTGCGTGAATGTGTGTGCGTGTGTGTTGTTGATTCCAAGGGTCAAGAGATGAGTGTTTCTAGTCTCTCCTTCATTCTTGGAGCCATGTAAAACAAATCCCCATGTTTAAGCTTCTGTTACATCTTCCTTAGGTCGGGTCATGCACTACTACTGTGCTACTCTTTACAATAGTTGAAATCGACCGCGGCCCTATTTTTCACCCTTTGGTCTGTACACAATACCAACTGGTGCTATATTTAGGATTCAGGATTCAGCTGTTTGTCTGTGTTGCCTCACGCAATTAGGGCAACCTCTGCTTCGTTACTGCGTTAGATGTTCACTCATTTAATTTATGTGCGTTTAAAATGCGGAAACACCTAAATGGAACCCAACCATGCAATAAAAATGAAGTGAAAGGAACATCTGTGGTTGGAAAAACCACAAACTTTTGTTCCTAAAATTGCCTAAAGCTCTTTAAAAAATGGCACTTTGTTTTGTTTATTATTATTGTTTAAAATGTATCCATGTATGTTTCTTTCCCTTTACATTTGCCCTTATACAGCATATGAGCATGCTTTGCCATTGTCTCAGTGCCTGTTGCCAGTACCATGACCAAGGCTCTTTTTTTCCACCTCCAGTTGGGTGCGACACCTGGTCTTTATGCTCGCCAACCCGCTACCAAACCCGTGACCCTCATGTGGCCATGGTTTGTTCACAGCGTCGTGTAAAGTGCCAAAACATGGAGCTAATTTTATTTTATTTTTTTCTCCATTTGTTTGACCCCTATTGTAGAAATCCCCTGCATCGCTCTTTTGCCACAATCGAAAACACTTATAGATAGATATTATTGCTAATGTGTTAGCATTATATTCCTCCATGCTTTCATATGGAGATGGAAGACTAAGCACCAAGGGCTGTGCCAGCCAACTCAGGCCAAGTTGTCCCTGTCACCAGTCCTGTGTCCTGGGAGAGAGACCAGACTAGCAGACAGCTGAGTGCTCCCCTGGGTGCGCGTGACCCCCGGGCCGGCTGAGGGCGTCGCTCGGTGCAGCCGTGGGCTCGACTGAGTGACGGGTCGAGCGGTTTGCAGCAATAGAGGGGCCACTAGATGAGGAGAAAGGCTACCTGTGGTGTGTGTCTTGTTGAAACACCGTTTACGTCCAAGTCTAGTTTGAGTTGCTTTGTGCACTGACGTTTGCACACACATGGAAAACTTTAACCAAGCTCTGCATTGCACTTACCAAACTATTTGATACACATTGTAATTTGTACATATGTTTTGATTTTTGGCTAATGGCATTTAGATGATGCAATAAGACTTGTGTTCCCTGCGCGGATGAGTGTGTTTTTGTGTTTGTCTCGTTTCAGAAGCCAAGGCATTTCATATTGCATGTCAGTCCATTCACACAGTCTGCTGCTGATGTGGGCTTATAGTGAAACATAACATGGTACCATTGACTTCACCTCATCCTACCAGACATCCTGTGTTTGTTGTGCATGTTGTTTAATTTTTTACATGGCCTATGTTTATTTAGGTAGATAAAAATGATGGCTCTCAATTTTATCAATTAGTGGCCAATAAGATAAATTAATTAATAAAAATAATGGTCTTGGAAACACTAGACAGGACATGTGCTCTTCCACTTTGCTCTTGACCTGATGTTTTAGATGAGAAGAGAAGTTTAATGACATTTGCCTTGTATGTTGGTCGGGGCGTCACCGGTGATACTTTTGTTGTTTGTTGCAGATTGTTTGCATCATCACATAGAGAATTTTGTAAATGTAATGTACAAGCAACCCAATGTGTGTGCTCCTGCAAGTATGTCAAATTAATTTAAAAAAGATGTGAATGACCTTTTTTTATTGTATTTATAATTTGTACTATTCATGTCCTGTAACCCATTTTTTGTTTTCCGTCTACTGTAATAGATTTTGTCACTTTACCGCGGCACAAGTCACGCTGGCGTGACAATGTGCCACCACCATGATTCATCTAGCATCAATGTTACATGTGATGTCATGATCTCTGACGTGTATACTAACTACTTTACTGAATATTTGAGAGGCAGATGAGAAGCTGCAAACGTTAATCTGCAAAAGGAAAGGGTGTTATAGTTGAGTTTGTACATATTTCTATTACGGCCTAACCAATGTCATGTTTTTTTTTTGTTTTGCCACCACTCTCACCAAAGTGCTTGTTCAAAGAGAGCAGATGGACGACTAAACACCTGGTCTGCAATGGCCTGCCACTCTGTAATGTCTGTGTCTGAAAGAGAAACTTCTTTGAAACTGATGTCAATGTTAGCCAAATGACCACTCTGCTTCTTTTGCGTTTCCCATCATGTGTGTGGAGTGAGGCGACGATCTTGAATTTTATATCCTGTGGATTAATACTGGAAGTACATGATAACCCCTAGGTGTAGAATACGGTAGCTTTTCACATTTTCCCATGTTTTGATTGAAGACATTTTACATACATTTTAGTAAGTTTGTTTGGTGCAGCTGTACCCAGTTTAAAATTTAAATAAATGCCTGCCTTAAAGGGTAGTCTTGCTTTTATGTGGCTCTTTTGACATTCATCCAAGCCGTTCATACAAGCTGCAAAATAAACTAATCCGTGTGTTATGCCAAAATACTTTTATTTGCCTTTGAAAGACAACGTCTGCATAGAAAAACAGCCCCTGAACTTAATTCGAAGACTTATGATCAACAGGTCCACGTTCACTCACTCTCCTTGGCAGAGGCACTGTGTGATACCAGTAATTCTTTACAAAAAAATAAAATGTCATTTTACATATTGCCTGTGGTGGAGACTGTGCTGAGTAGTGTTAAAATGCTTGAATTGAATTAGTCAGTATGGATATGCTACCATCTTAGTGACCTGGAATCCAAACAAGTAATATATAAATCACACGATTTAAGAACTTTGAATTTTAACACTCACTCATTTAAAAATCTTTAAAACAAAAAACATTCACCGTGATTGGTTGTTTCTTATCCTCAGACCACAATGTCTATAGAAAAAGCACCAATTAAGTTTCCATAAAGGGCCAATATATGCATGAATGTAAACTTAAACGGACACTTAAAATCTATACACATCTGGTACACAGGCAATGTCATCCCCTATACAACGATTGTTAATAGAAAATTCACCCTCCATGACAATTTTTAAAGTCATATCAGTCCCTTCTGTGTGGCAGGTAATGCGTACTATGCTTATTATTTATGCTTATCAACTAAGAACTATTATAGTCCATTATATTCTTGGATTCCAAGCATGCCCCCCAAAATAAGGCATTTTCATTTTGCTGTCTGCAAACATTCAGGTGAAATGGCGCATGTGTCATTCAGAACATTTAACCGCTAAAGGAGGAAGCAAATGCTGAGAAGAATTACTGAAAGATTCAAACGATGCGCTACGTAGACGAAACATGATTACATGAATGCGATGCGATACACGGCGTCAAGATAAAGAAATGATCGTAGGAACTGTGGACCACTGCATTAATTCTTGAGCTCGGCGTCACTCCTGGTCTTCGTCCGTTCGTCCACTTGAGATGCAATGAATTCACTTGTCGGCGGCGCGGATGTAGACCAGAGAGGACAGCAGCAGGAGCTCTGGCGGCTTGTGTAACAAGATCAGATTGTCGCTCCTCAACCCGTCGTAGTGCATCCAGCAGCCGTCGATCTGGAAGGCTGCAGAGTAGTGGTGCTCCTCCTTGTTGAAGAGTGTGGCGCCCTCCAGCAAGTACCTGAATAGAAAAGAGGACAGGGGCCTAGTGACTAAACGTGTATCGAAGGCAGAGATAGATAAAATAAAAAACTTCATCTGGTGTAAAAACATTTGAATTTAGAAATTGTTGTTTAGTGACAGCTGCTTTGAAAATATTGAGTGCTGGATGATAGAATCATCTATAACAAAACATTCACTCATGCTGGTGCAAAGCCAGCAGCGAGGACTTGGCACTTTTCATCGGAGGTAACACTTTTAATTAACCAGTCTCTTTTAACACTGTCTTTCAATCGTGTAACATTTCTAAAATTAGCTTGCTTCTCCTTTACTGATGCAGAGAAAGTCGAGACTACACATGGGTTTGTCTCAATTCCAACTAGTTCAACTAATTAGCTGAGATTATGTCTGTAAAAGAAAAAACAGGATTGTTCTTAGCAGCTTTAAATGGCCTATTTCTGACTTTTCATATCCTACTGATCTTGCTGTATGATTATGGCAACAATTTTTTATTTATTTATATTCTTCTGAGTCCAAAGAAAAAACATAATATTTTCAAAAAATATTTAATGACATGCTTTCATTAAATTTAAAGACCATTGTCTATTGTTTTTTGGCCTCCCTTTTATGATTCTTGAATAATTGTTTTATACATCAGCCTTTAAATGCTGGAAACATAATGCTGCAGGTCAGTGCTGTGGAGGTTCATATGACAGTGGCTTGCGCGGCAGTGAGGCCAGAGCACGCTACTGTACACCGAACCTGTGGAGACATACCTGTGCTGACAGAGAGCCAGGTGGTAAGGGACATAGGACAGCTCCTCTGACTTCCACCGCTGCATGTTAAGAATGACGAAGGGCGGGGGTCCATGGCAGAAAACCCTCTGAGAGAACTCCCTCAGACCATCGCACCTGTTGCAAAAGACCATCAATCTGTCAAGGAGGTGGAATGAGATGAGTTGGACGATGGTGAACTGTGTCTCACCCTAGTTCTGAGCAGAGCAGGAGCTTGGGGCAGAAGAACCCGTCCACGGCCGACTGAATGGGGTCTCTGTGGGGCAGCTCATTAGGAGGGCTGGGGGGGGGGGATGTGAGAGGGACATTGAAAGCAAATGGAAATGGTGTTAACCATACAACAACACCGCTGTCATTAGGATTTGACCTACTTTGTGAAAGGAAATTTATGGTAAATGGACTGTATTTATACGGCGCTTTCTTATACAGCTTCTCTTTCGGCAGCTGAGGGGAACTTAACTCACAATGCTGAGCGACCTGTCCTCCGTATTGTACCATGTCCATATAGAAAACCACTACAACTAAACTTGTCAAATCTGGACTAGATTGTCACAGAGAGGCCAGAGACTCTTTACTCTATTTGTGAAAATGCCAAAAGGGTGATTTTGCAGCTTCTTTTTGTTCACTTTGGCAGCACCAGGATATCCCACCGCCTTTGCGTAGTATACCTGATGTTGATCGTGGTCTTGATGAGCTCCTGGAAGCGGGCCGGGCAGCTCCAGTCGGTGCACAGGCTCTCCTGCACGGTGCACATGAGGTTCTCCAGGTTCTTGGTGAAGTTCTCGTGCTCGTTGCCGAACAGGTCGATCTCCAGCGCGGCCCGGTGGACCGCCGAGCGGTACTGTCTCTTGGACATCCGGTCCCAGATCCACAGCATCTTCACCGTGGTGTAGTCGCACGAGTCCATCAGGTAGAGGAAGTACTCCACGAACTGCTTGCCCAGGAAGACGGCCAGCTCGCGGGGAAAGCCCTGGTTGTCCCGCAGGATCACGTACAGGATCATGAGGAAGCCGTCGATGGTGCAGGTGTTCTTGAGGTTGATCTCCACGTACAGCGGGGTGCACGAGACGGCCTTGCGTCCCGCCCTGATGGGGAAGACGCCGCCCCACGGGAGCACGGGCCTCCAGAAGGAGCGGTCCTCCTCGCCATTGTTGTTGATGGAGGCGCGGATTTCCTCGAACAGCGTCTTCGACCTGGGGACACATTGTGCACGACAGTCAGCGGACGTGGCCTGAGCGCGGGGGGACGTTCGCTTCGCGGCACTTTGCGTTTCAAGCGATGGCAACTCACTGGACGCGGGGACTCGTGTGCAAACAGCTGCACGCAACGTCGAGTTAGCTCACAACAACACGAAGCCACGCACGGGCGAGTGAAGCCCATGAGTCGTCCTACACGGATCACACACAGCCCCACAACCAGACAAAGTACCCGCTGCTGTCAACTTGCCTTTCGAAGAGGAGATAGTTGTCAGCGTGTGAATTTCGCGTTTGTGGGTCTGCGGTGTCGCTCAACACGCATCTACTCTCCATAGCTCCCTGTGCCTCTTCATGTCTTACGTCGGACTAATCGCCAGATGAATGAGTACGGCGGTTTTTTCCAGCACTCTCTGACGAGTGTCTCAATGATAACACGTCTGCGGGCATCGGCAGCCTCGAGTGATCGTCAAGTTGGGCCCGTGTAAACAAGCGCTGCCGTGGGTTCAACTGACGGCTGAGCGGGGCGTAAATACAGTGCTGCCCCCTACCGTTTCTCCACGTAATTACGTCCAATCGTGTCCCCGCGCCCCCGTGACTGGAAACCAGAAATGCCATTGGCCGATAGCTTCCACTAGCGGTTACAAGAGATTTCCGATTGGCCCCTCGCGGTAGCCCCGCCCTCGTCCTCTGTCGTCACCCCCCCCTCCTGGGTTGAGGCGACGTTCTACGTCCGTGACGCTATTCCTGAATAACCAACACGCCGAATTTCCAGCGTCTGCGTCGGCCCCTTGGACGGAGCCTGCGCCACGAACGTCCCCTTCCGACGGGGCTTTTTTTTTTTTTGCGATAAACTGAAGTTTTGGGAAGTTCTGTCAGTACAGCGCGCAGCGAGTCGGCAGCATCACGCAGCATCACGCAGCACACAACTTCCAGGGAGAGAGAAGATGTCAGCTCAAGTCATAAGTGGGAAAGAAGTGTCAGCGTAAGTGCACGTTTTGTACCCGACGCGTTCACGGACGCACGGATATAGACGCGGCTGTACCGCAAACCTTGGCTAATCGCGCTGGCTAACTCTGCAGCTAACTAGCCACCTGCGTCAGTGTCACTGTAGTAGCTAAAGTTCCACGAGTCGCCGACGACTCGCGCGCTTCACGCGTGTATGTGTACATTTGTGTGTTGCTGTGCACATTTGACACGCTGCTGCTGATCTGTATGTCAAGTAGAGGATCTGGCTCCAGAAAGATTGCACGACGAGAGATTGAATTGGCTGCACATGCTGCTGCTGGCCACGTGGATGAAGTGTGCCAGCAAGTGTTGTTAAGGATATTTATAGAGAAGCGGCAGAGATACTTGTTTCCTGACAGTCATGTTGATCAGCCACGGATATGTGATTCTCAAACTTATGGTGTGGTTGTAAATCCATAAATTTGGGTTATTTGAAAACACTGGAATGAATGATTGCAAATGCTGCAGTGTTATTGTGTAAGAGGCAAGTGGGTGTGTGTGGTATGATCTTTGCTCTATCGATCCAGTGACCTCAGGTGCTGGCAATGATTATTATTATTATTGTGAAACCCTAGACGACAACTGTTCATTTGACTTTCTGTTTTTACATTATAATGAGCCAGTTGTATTTTCTTTTTTTAGATCATTCCAATTTTGAATGACTCACACAGCACAAATGTCATTTAGCTGCATGTGCTTGTCACAAGACGTGACAACAGCCCGCACCCTGTTGACTTCCCCTCACTGTTCCCATTAGTTGAATAATTGTGTGCATCACAAATGGTTCGTGCCCCCTCTCTCCACAGATCCGCCGTCTCTCCAGTTATATCTGAAGCTCGGCGAAAGCCGACATACAATCGATTGTGCCGAACAAGTGACCTTTGTAGACCGAGGCCTGTTCTCTCTTACAGGAAATGTAGCTTCATGCAAGTGTTTTCTTTTAAAGAAGCGGGGTTTGAAATAGGGGAAACACAGAGAAGAACTACTGTACTATGCCAGCTTGTATGAATGATCATAGGAATATGGCACCAGTTGATCAGTGACCAGGAATGTTTATGTTTTAACACCCGTCATTGAGATAAGGACTCTTATTGTGATACAATATGTTTTGGACTGGTTTTATGAAGTCTGGGAACAATCTGTTTCTTTTTCTTTTAATCCTTAGTTTCTATGTTCCCCATGGTAAATAAACATAAAGCAACATATTTAAAATTAAGACATCAAGATCTGTTTTGGATCAAAGTTATCACTGTGAGCCAACTATGACTATTTGTACAAAAAGTATAAAACCCCTAGTTACTGAAGGGTCACTGGGGCTAAAACTCTCTGAGATTATTTGAAAGGAAGTTCAAATTGGTGTCACTCCTTTTACATCATGCAGGCATGATCAGTCTCATTGTGACTTTCATCATCTCTGCCAATGAAGTTCATGTGATGCACAAAGGTACTCTGTCTCTCTCTCTCTATCTGTGTGTGTGTGTGTGTGTGTGTGTGTGTGTGTGTGTGTGTGTGTGTGTGTGTGTGTGTGTGTGTGTGTGTGTGTGTGTGTGTGTGTGTGTGTGTGTGTGTGTGTGTGTGTGTGTGTCTCAATCTAGATTTGATTTGTGCAATTGAACCACAATCAGTCTATGGTTAGAGATTTTTAGTCTGAATGATTTGTCGTGTGGACAGAAATACAGTCAGTGTTTGGCTTTGCTTCAACAGACAGGGACTTTAAGAGCTAAAGTCCAGGTAACTTTGTGTCACCACTGTCTCGCTTTGTCTTTAAATGGTTCAGTTTCTGTTGAGTGGAAGAGATAAAGTCACAATTCAGGTATTGGAAAGTTTCCCAGTCTCCAGAACACGAGTAAAGATAAAGCAAAGACAAAGATACCAAAGATATGACACGTCTCCTGAAGTGACTCTCTGATGTCCTGGTTTTCTTATGTCCCTTTTGGAATTCTGCATGGACAGTGGGTTTTATTCTGTTGTCATGTGTCCACAGGCAGGTGAGGGAGCGTCTGAAAAAGGATGTGGAGAAGATGAAGCTTCAGGATCCCAACTTTAGCCCTGGCTTAGTGGTGTTACAGGTACGTTCAAGATGGGAATATTCATGGGTCCAGTGTAAAAAAAATAAAATAATAAAAGATAAATAAATACATATGTGGCTAATTTTTCCACTTTTGTTTTCTCTTCCTTCACAATTGTGCTGTTGTGTGTAAAAGCATGGAAAATGTATGAGTGTATTCTATTAAACGCCGATTTTTTGCATACTTTGGACATGTTTATGCAAAAACTCTGTCCGGATGGCAGGAGGCCTTTCCGTTCATACCACATGTCTTTGCAGGTTGGAGACCGCGATGATTCAAATCTGTACATCAGCATGAAGTTGAAAGCAGCAGCAGAGGTAACAGCATTATTTTTCTTCTTTATTTTTTAAATAAATACATATTTAAAAGATTTACAAGTAATATTGAGCCTATCTGTTACTCAACTGTACATTGTAGAAATTAAGCCTAATTTAAGGCCTAAACTCTTTATTTTTTGCAACTGCAGATTGGAATAAATGCCACACATATGAGACTTCCCAAGACGGCAACAGAGGAGGAGGTGAGATTACAGCTAAACAAGCAGGCCCTGATTTTGATGTCATTGTTAATGAAGCTCCCAAATTCCATCATGTGTCTCAAGAGTGAAGAGAGTGTCTCTCCGTTTTTGCTGTAGGTTCTTCACAAAATCACAGAGGTGAACGAGAACTCGTCCGTCCACGGCCTCATCGTGCAGCTGCCCTTAGACTCGATCCACAAGATGGACACAGAGAAGGTCACCAACGCTGTGGCACCAGAGAAGGACGTAGATGGGTAAGGGCACACATGAAACTAAAGATCAGGGTGTTTACTCTGGTGTGTTTCCTCACTTTCTTTCTGTGAGTTTAAACGGCTGCTTTTAGATCTGTAGACAGTGATAACTTAGATTGTATTTAATGTGTTCATGTGTGTGTTTGTTTTGGTCCATTTGTAGGCTAACCTGCATAAATGCAGGGAAGCTGTCTCGCGGGGACCTGGGCGACTGTTTCATCCCCTGCACACCGAATGGCTGCATGGAGTTGATCAGACAAACTGGTAAACACAGACACACCTCAGAGGAAGTTGGTGCCCTTAAAATCATATTAAATGCAACAAAAGAGTTGGAACAAGGTCTGAATCGATGGACATGTTCACCTTTTTCTGCAGGCGTGTCCGTGGCTGGGAAGAAGGCCGTAGTGATTGGCCGCAGTAAGATTGTTGGTGCGCCGATGCATGACCTGCTGCTGTGGAGCCACGCCACTGTCACCACATGCCACTCAAAAACGGTTGATCTCGCTGGAGAGGTAAAAAATTAACACCCTTGCTGAATCAGTGGAAAAGAAGTCTCAGATATCATCATAATTCCCTCAAACGGTTGTCTCACACAAGCAGAGCATCAATTAGAATTAAAAGAGTATATCATTTAACCTCGGGCTGTCTAATTGGGGTACATTTCCAAGCAAACTGCTTTCTGCATTTCTCAGTAGTGATGGAGAGATGGTTTGCAGAAGGTGGCAAATTAAGAGTTTAATCTAATAATCTATTAAACTTATTTAAAAGCTCCATTCACAGTTGTTGATGACATACTTGCAATTACAAGTCTTTGCTGCCCCCAAGTGGTTCAAACAATAATATCACTTAATATCAGAGTGAGAAAATTGCTATATTGAGTTTTGTTCAACGTAATGTATATAAAGAACCAGTGTTACATGTGAGATTCCCACCACTTTGCATTCATTTGTGTTACTGTTCCTGTGCAGGTGGGGAAGGCAGACATCCTGGTCGTCGGCATTGGGAAAGCGGAGATGGTGAAGGGAGAGTGGATCAAGAAGGGAGCAGTGGTCATCGACTGTGGCATCAACCACATTCCAGGTTTGACTCTCTCCGAGGCCTTTCAGTCTACTTGAGTCGCAGCCCTCAGTTTCTTTTAAATTAAACAGTAGACGGCAGTGCGTGTTCATTGTGTTGCTTTTGTATTAAAGTTTATCTTCGTTTCTTTCAGATGAGACCAAACCCAGTGGGAAGCGGGTGGTTGGTGACGTCCACTACGCCTCAGCCAAGGAGCAGGCGGGATTCATCACTCCTGTGCCTGGTGGTGTAGGACCCATGACTGTGGCCATGCTGATGGCGGTAAGGTCCATTTAGAGAGTCAATCCTCTATTAAACTCTATGTAGCCGTTGATTAATGTTGAGTTTCCCTGAAATTTGTAGTGCTTTTTTATATATTGCAGTGTTTATCCAACCACCAGTGTTACTTACAAAACATGTTTTAAACTGCCTTTCATGTTTTTAATATATGAATCCATCCTTTTTATTGCAGCCAAATTATTTTTTTATTGTCATTCCCTTACATATTAATTTGTGAGATATAAGGTTAAAAAAGTGTGTGTCTGTGTGTAGAACACAGTGCAGGGTGCAAAGCGCTTCCTCGAGGGACATCAACCAGGGAAGTGGAACATTTCTCTCACCAAGCTCAACCTGCAAATGCCGGTTCCAAGGTTTGTGTCCTCTTTTTCCCGTTCTCTTGGTCATGTCTGTGGTTAATTGTCACTGACAGGTTTGTTACACCCAAATAACCCACATGTAACAGGAGAATGTGCTCTTTGTCTAGTCCTTTTTTTCCTTTAGCTCAGATTTTCTGTGTCTCCCAACAGTGACATTGTGATCTCTCGCTCCTGCGTGCCCAAGCCCATCGACGGTCTGGCGAAAGAGGTGGGCCTGCTCTCTGATGAGGTGGAACTGTTTGGCAAGACGAAGGCCAAGGTCCAGCTGAGTATCATCAAACGCCTGCAGGCCCAGTCAGACGGCAAATATGTGGTGGTCACTGGGTACGTTGTCAGCATTTTGTATGTACCTTACTGTACTGTTTGTTTTTTATCTGTGCTCTTCTGCGAGCTGGACAATAAAGAACTGAACGGCACTGAAGCGTTTGTGGGGAAAATGTCCAAATGCCCGTAATCAGTTTCTACACAATAATATACTGGCAATTAAAATAACTGTTTCTCAAAAATGCTTTTGCTATTGCTTTAAAGTTACACTTATTAATATTGTCCAACTGCAGCATTACACCCACCCCTCTGGGCGAGGGAAAGAGCACCACCACCATCGGCCTGGTGCAGGCCCTGGGAGCCCACATGAACCTCAACGTGTTTGCATGTGTGCGACAACCTTCCCAGGGACCCACCTTCGGCATCAAAGGTGAGCTCCAGAACAATGCACACTCGGTGAGAGGTTGCACTGGTCACAAGTTGCTGAGACGTACGTGTTAAAGTCTTGTACCGGTTCATGTATCTGTAATTTGGGGTTCTGTCTGCAGGTGGTGCTGCAGGAGGTGGATATTCTCAAGTCATTCCAATGGAGGAGGTACTGCACTGATGCTTGAAGTTGGAAACGATGCTATGATATGATTGCTTCAAGATACAAAGAAAACATTGAATTTAATCAACAAATATGTTCATTTTAGTTCAACCTTCATCTCACTGGTGACATCCACGCCATCACAGCTGCCAACAACTTGGTGGCCGCTGCCATTGATGCTCGAATCTTCCATGAGTCCACACAATCTGACAAGGTTCTTTCACTGTTTATTTCAGTCAGTTTTCCACATGAAGGTTTATAAGTTAATGAATGGATTGGAACGCTTGCCTTTGCCTTTGTAGGCTCTGTACAACCGCTTGGTCCCGCTCAGTGGAGGACAGAGGAAGTTCTCCCCCATCCAGATCAACAGACTGAAAGTAGGTGATCACAGTTTGGTCAAAATCTACAAGTGGCTTTGACTAAATTCACAGTCCATGTTAACTCTGACGTTTTCTGTATTTGTGTAGAGACTCGGCATAGAGAAGACTGACCCCTCCACTCTGACTGAGGAGGAGATCACCCGATTTGCCCGCCTGGACATTGACCCAAGCGCTGTCACCTGGCAGAGAGGTATGAACGTCCGACATGTCTCCTGGACCTAATCACTCAGGTGTTATGTACCTCAGTAGGTCTACTGGTGTACTGCTGGATTTGGCTGTATATATGCAGTTTATGTAAGATTCATGTGGTGTTTGTGCTCCACTTCAGTGTTGGATACCAATGATCGATTCCTGAGGAAGATCACTATCGGCCAGGCGCCAACTGAAAAGGGATACACGCGAGAGGTAAAACAGAAATGGTTTATCATTCAGTAAATTTTAAGTAATCCTACAAACAAACAAAAACAAACTTGATTATTAACTTTTGTGCCTCTTGTATTAGTACCAAAAAAGGCAAGTAGAAATGTAGTACATTTAGTACAGAATAGAAGTACAATGAAAATCACGTCAAGACAGTAGGCTTTATTGTTATTAATATGGTGCCATGTAAATATGTCGCCCTCATCTGTCCTCCAGGCCCAGTTCGACATCACAGTGGCTAGTGAGATCATGGCGGTGCTAGCCCTCACCAGCAGCCTGGTGGACATGCGTCAGCGTCTGGCCAAGATGGTCGTGGCCACCAGCCGCGGAGGCCAGCCCATCACCACAGAGGACCTGGTCAGTGCGCTGGCGTTTTCTTTCATGGCCTGAACTTATATATGTATAAGGCTCCTATAATACTTTTTTTTTTTTTTTTTACATTACAGGGAGTGAGTGGTGCTCTAACCGTGCTAATGAAAGATGCAATAAAGCCAAACCTGATGCAGACTTTGGAGGTGGGTGAAACACAACACAACATACAGATATACAAACCAAATTGTATTGCTTGATGGCATCTAGATGTTTTAGGAACATGTTTTTATGTTTCAGACTTTTGAGAGATTGTTCTAATAGTGAGAAACCTATATGTATGCCAGAGAGATGATGGGGCCCAGAGTTATGGGTTTTGTATCACATATATCCACAGGGAACCCCTGTGTTTGTCCATGCGGGCCCCTTTGCCAACATCGCCCATGGCAACTCCTCCATCCTGGCTGATAAAATAGCTTTGAAGCTGGTTGGACCTGAGGGCTTTGTAGGTAAGTGGAGCTGATATGGTACATGTGATTGTACAACTGATGGTTTAGCAGATATTGTATTGCAGTAAGATATTACTGCGTATTCCTCATAGCTGTGATTCTGTTACTGTGATTCTGTTACTGTTCTCTTCATCTCACAACCGCTGGCAACTGTTCCCAACAGTGACTGAGGCTGGTTTTGGTGCCGACATCGGCATGGAGAAGTTCTTCAACATCAAGTGCCGCTACTCGGGCCTGAGGCCACACGTGGTGGTGTTGGTGGCGACCGTCCGAGCCCTGAAGATGCACGGAGGAGGACCAACGGTGAGTTCGAAAGACATTTCTGCAACATTTCAATAAATAGCTGATTCATTCAGTGGCTTTATTTTGAAAATCCCCCGACACTTTCAAATTAGTGTATGATTTTTCTTGACATTCACACATTAAGAGTTTCCCCTGCGCAAAACATCTCACAGTTAACTGCTGGGAGTGTAATGAGATTTTCTGTTCAGTCGACTCCATTCATATTCTCACTTCTTCATCCACACAATCTTTAGCATCATAATCAATATGGGGGAGGGGGTAGTTGAGGAAAAAATAATGATGGTCAATGTCTTATAAAATTTGGTGTTTCAGTTGTTTGATTTATTAAATCAATTCAAACATTTGACATGTTTCTTGTTTAGGTCACTGCCGGGATGCCACTGCCAAAGGAATATGTGGAGGAGGTAATGCAAAGTGTGCTTTAAATTTGGATGTTAATGTTCTGTTGTAGATTCACGTTGTGTATTTATTAGTTTTTATGTACTGTCTGAACCACAGATGCACAAATGTCAAGCAAACATTTTATTTTTTAAAGCTTTTCTGTGTTTAAGCATACGGCAACGCATCTATGTAAAACCCTTATGTGGACTGTTATTAAAGACTGTCTCACAAGCTTATTTAAATGTGTGTGTGTGTCTCACATAGAACCTGGAGCTTCTGGAGAAGGGCTGCAGCAACATGAAGAAGCAGATCGAGAATGCACAGCACTTCGGTGTCCCTGTGGTGGTGGCTGTCAATGCTTTCAAGTAGGTGATGATGACATGGTAGAAGAAGGACTAAAAATGGTGTGTAAGGTCCCAATCACACTTACAGAACTTTTGTAAAAAAAAAAAAAAAAATTCTAAAAGCTTTTTATATTAGAAAAGGATGAAACGACTCAATGTGAACGTTGCCACTTGCACTGACAAATATCAATCAACTCATAAGTTTCCCTCATCATTACAGAAATTTTTTTTCAACTTTCAACTTATTGATGTTGAGGCAACTGTTTGCTACATGTGAGCAACAACACTTTTTATGTATTGAAATATGTCAATGCTGTCTTTATAGCCTGTTTGTGCTGCCCCCTATTGGAAGTGGTCAAAAAAATCATTATCAGGTTTTTAAAGCAGGTTCACGACATTGTGAATTTTATGTTTTGTTAATTTTTCATAACAAGGCACAATTTCGTGTCAATAAAGAGATTAGGTGATAAAATAGTCGTGCAGATGTGTTGTGTCGCTATTGAGATGTAGTGAAAATTCCTCTGTGTCTGTTAATCTCTCATGTCTTTGTTGTTGTGCTGACTGCTCCTGCAGGACAGACACTGTGACTGAGCTGGACTTGGTCTGCAGCGTAGCCAAAGCCGCCGGAGCGTTCGACGCTGTGCGATGCTCCCACTGGGCCGAGGGCGGAGCCGGGGCGGTGGCCCTGGGTCAGGCCGTCCAGAGGGCCTCCGAGGCCCCCAGCGACTTTAAGTTCCTTTATGATTTGGAGGTATGGGCTTTAACCTCGACTCCTGCAGTGCATCGTTTTAAAATGTAGTAAAAATGTTTACTACATATGATTACTCTTTGAAATTCATGTTACTACAAGGAATTTTCGTCCTTTATTTGGGCCCCCAAACACAAGTCGAGTATTGAAAATGGTATTGGTTAGCAGATATTTCAACTGAAGGACTGTGCTGACGGCCATATGTACATCTCTAATTCCACTTTAGCTCCCTATTGCTGATAAGATTCGAATCATTGCCCAGAAGATCTACGGTGCTGATGATATCGAGCTTCTCCCTGAGGCCCAACACAAGGTGGAGCTCTACACCAAACAGGTCAGTGACCCTCAGGGTGGATTCTTTTTGTCTGTCATGTCAGCGTGTTTGTTAAGCACTGCTGTCAATGTAAATCATCTGTCATTGCATGTAGAATTCTTTAGCATGACTTTGTTAAAGTTCCAATACATTTCTACGTGTCCTCATTTCCCCTCCAGGGTTTCGGCAATCTGCCAATCTGCATGGCAAAGACGCACTTGTCACTCTCTCATGAGGCAGACAAGAAGGGCGTGCCAACAGGGTTCATCGTGCCAATCAGAGACATCCGAGCCAGTGTGGGCGCTGGCTTCCTGTTCCCATTGGTTGGCACGGTATGCTCTCTTTCACATTGAGGAAACTGTACAGTAGCTTTCCAGATTTGGGTCTGGGAGACACTAGGGCGTGACTATTTACTACTCTGCACCTAGGCGTGACTATTTACTACTCTGCACCTACGCATCATCAAACAGCATGATAGCCTGCACCCAAACACAGGGCGCTCTTTGAAAGCAGCGAAAGCGGTATCTACGGAGTTTAATCAGTAAACACTTTGTGGATACACAGACACAGGGGGGTTAAGAGTGCTGCAAACAGCTCTGCAATGAAGCAACAACACAAAACAATAAATTGGGACCCTTTTGTGTTGTGTAATAAAAAGTTTCAATAAACTGTGGTGGGACAAATAGTGTAATATTTTGTATACAAACGCGCATGCAGGGTATGCAACACTCCTCCACTCCTTTAATTCTTAATTTAACCGCTGTCATAATGAAATCTCTTGAAAATCAGTCCGCTCTTTTTTTTAAAACTTGATGCAGCAGTAGGCGTGTGTTAAGTATAAGAATAAATGGCCAGATTTTGCACTGGATGATGTTTGAACTGAGAGTATCTGTCATTAAAACATCTTTCTCTGTCTGTGTCTAAATCCTAGATGCCCACGATCCCGGGTCTTCCCACCAGGCCTTGTTTCTATGACATTGACCTGGACCCTGAGACTGAGCAGGTCAACGGGCTCTTCTAAAAACAGGACCGTACGATGGTAAAGAGGCCAGTTTAAAACATGCAAGTGTAAAACTCATGCAGACGTTGGAGGGGGGTCACTGATAATTATTTATTTTTCCCTTTCTGTTTGCTTTCTTTCTCAGTGTACAGACATGGCCCAACACCCCAACTTCCCCCACTGACCCTTAATGATATGTACTTGACTATTAACTGGAGGAGCCTCTTGCTTATCTGCCGGTGCATTTTCTTTGTGTTTCACTGACATCTGTAAAAAATTGATTTGCTTAGCCCAGAGAGCTGCTGATGGCTAAATTTAAAAAAATATATAACAGAACTGTTCATTCCGCAGAGATTTCCGATCTGTGATTGACGTTTTGCAAGAGGGAAGTGTCCAATTGAAGTCTTTCAGTGACATTACTCTCTGCACAGAAACAAGCCCCACTTGTATTTTCACTCAAGATCTTCTAATAACTGAGTGGCAGATCTGAAGTCTGGTGTTAACACTCATAATGTGTGTTTTGTATGCACTACACCAGTGACATCTCAAGTCCACTGTCTTTAACAAGTCTGAACGTGAAAATGATGGCACCAAACCGCAGTATTTTATATTGTTTTTACATTTAATTTTGTGACTAATTCCTGTGCAGTGTCTCATGTTGCTTTGCCTTAATCTTACCACATATTTCCAATAGGCTACTGTCTTACCTGCTGTGAAAAATATACTGTCCTGATGCTGTAAAGCACTGATTTCCACCTTTCTGTCAGGAGAGATCCAATAAAGACTGCTTCATGTAAAGCCACTTGTCAGCAATATACATTTTTTTGCTGTTAATTCTTGTTCTTAGAATTTTGGAAATTTTGTTTATTATTCAACCACTTTTTTTCAACATTATTTCCTTTTTTCTCTCAGGCCATTGACATAATGAACTCAAATATTTTTAAATTTTTTTTTCCTGTATTGAAAGTTTGTACGTCACATTTTATGTTTATCCGTCTATTTGATATATTGCTGATCATTTTGAGGGTCATGGGGGAGCTGACATTGGACAAGAAGTGGGTTACACCTCGGACGGGGTGAGAGTGATCAGGAACTCTGTTCCTGCGACTTCTTCAAACAACTGAATGATAATTTTCTCGAGCAAAATATATTTTAATGTCACATTGATTAGGAAATTAGGATAAAGATGAATAATCATGATATTATTAAATTGAATGCTGTGTTTGTTTACAGGAACGAGTGCGATAGGCAAAGTTTTGCAGCACCTCAATCATTGTATCGCCATGGAAACCAGTGAGCCATGTTGCTGTTAGAGCTCTGCTGAATGAGCAGTAGCACATTTAAAGTAATGCCACACGCTGTGCCATGTGGTGGAATACGGGGAATCCGTGAACAGAGATTGTTGAAAGGTAAGGAGCAATTTTTCATTCATTTTATCTTCAGCTAAAATGAATTAACTGATGAACAATAAGAAACGGGCATATTTGTATGTGTCTTTAGATTTGATTTGTTCCTATGTGTTTTTTAAATACTTATTGACAACTGTTTTTAAAAATGTAATTTACTGACGTGTTGTATGTACTGAGATAAATATTTATGAATAATTGAGATAAACAACGAATAGTTTGCCAGGGGAACAAACCTACAAACCTACACCTACAAAGCTTTTTTTTTTAATATTTCAGGTAAACTAATATATAAAGTAAATGCATTAATGTCCACAGGTTAACATTTATAGACCACGGGTTGTCTTCGATGAACCATGTCACTCACGGAAGCTCAAACTGGGCATATGAAAAGTGGAAGCAGGAGCTCTTGAAGAGAGGGGAGCAATTGAAAGCAACACATTGGAACTCTTTAATCCACTCATTGTTCATCAAAAGCACAAACCTCAGGGCCACTAGATTCTCTGCAGCCAAAAGTATTTTGAAGGCAGAACCATAAAAAGCCTGCATCTCTCTTCCGGCAGCACATTGGAGAAACTATAGACAATGTCAAACGGGAGATGAGTCCTGGCTAATGAACATGCTGATGAGACCTTGATGGCCCAGAGCACATAGACAGAAAGCTAGGTGAAATGTTGTCGCTGAGATGCCGACAGTGAGTATATATGTGAGTAATATGAGATTGGAGATCAGAGATAAGAATACACACTATGAAGTGATCCCGACGATCCCACACTTTTCAGAGTCAGGATTATGGCCAAAAAATTTGGCCAATTAACTGCGTTAGAGCATCCAGCCGAAAGGGGCAAGATAAGACTTTACACAAGAATCAGGAGTGAGTCATTCTAATTCACTGCAATGCTGCTGCAGAGAAATAGCAAAGGCCCAGTGGGAAACAGAATCCCACCAGGCATTGTGATGGATGATGTTTCTCTTTTGGAGAATTTACTCCTAGATACGTCTGACGGCAGTTTCCATGGTACACTGAGCAACAAGGAAAGAGAGAAAGGTATTGTATTTGTGGATACACACGGCTTAACTGGAAATGTATTGGGTAATAGAACTGATTATTTTACGAAGATGTTATTCACAAAGTGTTTATGAAGTCCCTTACATTGATCTCATATTTGACAACATGTCACCACAGAAGTTGCGCTGTTCATTAGAATGTAACACCCGTCCCGTTTGTATTGAGGACGGCAGCAAAGGAAAGGCCTTGGTGTAATTAAAATCAAAACACCTTTTGCCAATGGGAGGATGAAGGATATTTAAATCACTAGCATCCGCTCTGCAGGAACACAGGTGGATTAGTTTTTTGTTTTTTTTAAATATGTACATTATACGCACAGAAATTATGAAATGAAGGCATTTCATTGAGTAAACAACAATAATAACATTAGTAATCATATCCTTGTAGCCATTCATGTTTCTGTCATTGTTTATTATATATTAAGTACCACACTTTGTTTGTTGTAGCCACCTAGGACATTAATTCAGTTCACTGTAAATATTTTACCTCCACAATGGAAACTATGATGTAACCCTTTCCAAACAAGTAGCCCTCTTCAGTCAGTCCTAATAAACTCATCATTTTGTTCTATTGCTGTTTCACAAAGAAAAATCTCGTTGATTTTTAATGAATGATAAAAACTACTTTACATTGTCCTGCTGTGAATGTTTTTCCCCACTTTGTCTCTGTGCAGAACTCAACTCATGATAAAGGATTTGGCGCGAACAAGTGGACATAATGTGAAATGGCTGCTTCTGTCAGCTTTAAAATCAAACCCGTGTAGTGAAGGTAAGTCAAGTCATTCACCAATCAATCAATCAATCACTTGACTCTTCATCATCAAGTCAAAATGATCCTGAATTATCATTTCAATGCCAATAAGCCAGTGTTGGCATGTTCACATTTCAAACTAAGACGGTGAACATGGTAAACATCAATATGCTGACGTGGTCACTGTGAGCGTGTTGGCTTGCTGGCCTTATCATTTACTGACAGCGACACCGCAGACTGGTTATGACTGTAGACAGTTCTTTTAATTGATTGTCAAGCCCCTGTAAATGACCCCTTAATGACCCTAAAGACGAGCCCCTCAACTGCAGTTGCACTTCATAAAACCTCAAGGTGGAACGGTTGAAACCTCAGGGGTATTAACAGGTTGGGGGACGTGTCAACGAGGCTTCTTACATTAATGCTTATAAATAACTCAAATGCTCACATAGCTTCCAAACTCCGTGTAAAGAGCTTTGGATCATAAGCAGGATTGATCTGTGTAGAATGTGAACCGTGTGGATTTTTTGGGGGGTGTGTTAAAAAAATGCTGCAGCTCAGACTGGGACGTTTCCAGGGAGGAAACTGCAGAGCACCGACTTCACTGCTGCCCGTGGCATTTGTCCGCCTGTTTGCTGCATGTCATTAGCTCTCACACTGGGCTCTGGCAGATGCAGCCTGCCGTGCATGAAGATTTGTGGGAAATGCAGCAGGCAGTATCCCCCCCCTCACCCCCTGCAGTCTTTAGGAAGCTTCTTTAGTGCTCTTAACAAGTAGTCTGGAGCTCGTAGGGGACGCAGCTGTTAGTCTCATTTGTGATGTTTGGATTTATATAGTAGTCATCAGAAAGGGAGTTATTATCTTGTTGTTTTTCATGTGTTTGCAGGGTTACGGTAAAACTACAAAAGGGATTCCCACCAAACGTGGTGGAGGGATGGGGCCTTGTCCAATTGAAACCCATTCAATTTTGGTGTGGATGTGGATTAAGGGGAGGATCCAGGATTTATAAATATATATATATATATATATATATATATATATATATATATATGTATACTTTCTTTAGGGAAGTAAAAATATAGTTTATACGATGTTAAATGTAGCTTTTAAAAAATGATAGAGAAAAAGTATAAGAAATATATTTATTGACTTTTTTTTAGTAAAGAAGGAAAGAATATTAAATGGAAAAATTATAAAGAAAAGACAATAAAAAGAAAAGGGCATTCTATAGATATACATGCCCACAAATTTACTGTCTATATATACACACACATGCATAAAGAGAGAGAGAGAGAGAAAATAAATGTGCGCATGTGGAGAGGGTGACGAGATTTCACGTGTATGTTCTGAGCAGTGGATAAGTGAGGAGGGGAAAGAGCAAGTGCTTTAGAGACGGAGAGAGGGAGAGAGGGAGAGAGGGAGAGAGGGAGAGAGGGAGAGAGCATATGTGCAGGAGGGTGGGAGGGTTGGAGAGAGAGAGAGAGAGAGAGAGAGAGAGAGAGAGAGAGGGTGGACGAGCGGGTGGGTGCTGTGAAATCTGTTAACAGGGGGCTCTGTGCATTTGTTAGACGTCTTGGCTGCGTGCCCAACTCGGCTCATTGTAATCGAGGCATGATCGTGGACTCCGGGCAGTCCTCTCTGCCGCCTCGGCTGCCTTGCGCCTGGACTCAGCCCAGCTCCCACCGCTGACATGGAGAGACCCGTGAGTTCCTTCTTTCTCCTTCCCCTTCTCCCTTCCTCATCCCGATCCCTCCAGTTCCCTTCTCTCGTCTCTGGTATTAGCTTCCCCCGCCCCCCCCCCCCCCCCCCCCCCCCCGCTCCTCCCAGAGCTCTGTCGCAGATTCGGCTGCGATTCAGTGGTGTCTCTGCCTCTTTCTCTCCCCTGTTGTTGCTCCTGTAGGTGGCAGGAATGCTGGGTAGGAAGGAAGCCTTGGCAGCTTTCTCTCTGCGGGGCCCCCCTCCTCCCCCTTTTGCCTGCCTGTCCGGGCATGGGGTGCCGTCCACTGGCAGATCCACAGCGTCTCTGTGTGTTTTGTGATATTGTGTGTGTGTGTGTGTGTGTGTGTGTGTGTGTCTGTGTGTGTGCGTGTGTGTGTGTGTGTACGTACGTTACGTTACCCCTGCTGCTGCTGCACAATCAAAGAACTGGGCGGCTGCTGAACCCAGAGAGGTTGGTCCCCACACACAGTCTCCCCACTTTGGTTTGTGGAGGCCGGTGTTCACTTCAGTCACCGCCATTGGCCTCGCTGAGATCCAGAGTTAGCGGCGTGTCTCTCCCTTGCGCCTATTCTCGGTGGTATGTCCTCATGGTCTGTTGTGTTTGGATACCCTGACAACTCCAAGCTGTGAGGTAAACGCTCCGCAGCCTGCCGCCTCTTTCGAGTGAGTCCCAACTTTTTCTCATGCACCCTTGTGCCTTTGCAGGTTCAAAGCAGGTTCGAGACGCATCTGGACTGAGGATGTTTTTGCTGCTTTACAAAATATGTGTGCTGACACTGAGTGCAGTAGTTGAACTCACCTTCTCAGTGGCAGCCAGTGTTTGCAGGCGTTCCAGTGGTGGCCCGAAGGAAAAAGCACAGAAGAATTCCTCGCAGGCCCAACGTGATGGTCTTTGTGCGCTTGCGAGCTGTGAGTCATCATTCTCAGCCAGTAAAATCACAGAGGGGCAGCCTCAACGCACTTGTTGTCACTGAGGCAACAGTGGAGTATGACTGACTCACTATACCACGGCTGTTTCCTGCCTCTGTCGAGAAGATGTGAACCCTCGGGGTAACTTGGACCGGGTGTGCAAACAGAATAAATTTTGTGTTGTTTCACAGTTTCGACAAAGACCAGTGGCAAACTTTTGTCTCTGTCGTTGTCTCCTCGGCTGTGAGGAACAACAGATGGCCAAACACTCGATTTAGCCGATTGAGTTGAGAGACTGTTGTTCATTGAGGATTATCAGAGTACTACTCTTTCTGTGATGATTGAAAACCCCTTTGAAGACATGATGAGAGATTTGGTGCTGGCTTGAAATCCGTGGACTTCAGATAGAGGGAGGGATGAGACGGCAGAAAAATCCGATTTCATCTTTTCAAAGATTTATTCCATAAATCCGAGAAAATTGTTGCTGACAAAACTTACACTACACTACAACCTTTAAAGCTCATTCAACTATTGTGTTTAATCCATACAAAAGTGTGTGTGTGTGTGTGTGTGTGTGTGTGTGTGTGTGTGTGTGTGTGTGTGTGTGTGTGTGTGTGTGTGTGTGTGTGTGTGTGTGTGTGTGTGTGTGTGTGTGTGTGTGTGTGTGTGTGTGTGTGTGTGTGTGTGTGTGTGTGTGTGTGTGTGTGTGTGTGTGTGTGTGTGTGTGTGTGTGTGGCTCGTCGGGTGGTGATGTGTCAGACTATTTCTGCTGCCTGTCACGACTCTACAGACACGAGGTTGATATCAGTCCACTCATCTAACTCTTGGCAGGAAAGCACATAAGTGTATTTCCCAAAATGTCTAACTCGTCCTTTAAAACATTCTATGCAGGGGTTTTTACCGCAGCTTTTTGGCATCTCTGACATGTCACGCGCCTGGCCTGACCTGCCGGCGGCCGTGTGCTCAGTGTCGTTGCGTTTGCTCACGTCTGAGCGCTCTTCAACTTCGGCAGCAGCTCTCGAACGCGTCAGCAGCTGCCTCTGCGGAGATTTTTCAATATGGGGGCCCTTGCTGTGGGAGGAGGAATGCCCTTGCTGACCGCATCGGGATGCTTAGGATGCTCTGCATATGCATGCTGCCTGTGTAACTGAGCTCCGTGATGAATGCTCCATGTGTGGTGGGTGTGGTGGGTGTGAGGGTGTGTTATCACAGCACATGCTATGGAGTGGACACAAGACATTTGATCACTTGGATCGACCATGCATCAATGATTAGTTTACTTCTTAGCTTATGAATGGAGTAGAAACTAAGACAGACTTCATTATACAAATTTTAACGCTTGTTTTATGGAGACCTTTTATCTATTCAATGGCCGGAATGCGTGTAGAAGTAGTGGGGTATTAGTAGTATGCTAATCTAACCAGTCCTGAGAGCCGGCATAAAATATCTTGTTGGATTTGTTGCTCTGTCGTTCTCTGACTGATATCTTCTTCTCGAATTTAAAATATAACCCGTTTTCGATTTTTTTATGTTGACAAAGTTTGTGTTCAGCCAACATTTATCATTTGAGAGCTGTGTTAGATGGAGTTAATTGCTGGAAAAAGTGTTTCTTTGGTAGTGAAACATGCACGCTTTGGAAAATGTCACAGGATTACCAGAACAAAGCTCCAACTGTAAAATATCAACACATTTGTGCTGAAACACAACTCTAGAAGACGTGAGAGTACTTTTTGGTGCGTGTTAATAATCTGATGTGTTCTCTCCTAGACTCCCAGTGACATGCTGCCCAAGAGGGATCCTGGGAGGGACTCGGAGCTGGACAAGAGGATCGAGGCTCTCCGCAGGAAGAATGAAGTGCTCATGAAGAGGTACAAGGTGAGGACAAGTGCTCGCGGGGCAGAGAAGTATCTGTGACGTTCAGAGTAGAAATGCAAGTCTGAAGTATGTTCCCGTGATGGTCTCGCTTGCTCTCTCAGGCTTCCTGATTAGTTCATTGTTTTCGTTGAGTTGCATTTAGGAGGTGGAGGAGGACAAGAAGAGGGCAGAGGAGGAAGGAATGGCACTGCAGAGCCGCAAGGGCAAAGCTGATGATCTTACCATCACAATCAGCAAGTCCACCAGTGTGAGTGCCTGCAATATGAGGTGACGGATATGAAAACTGTTGCCGTTTATACTTTACAGACCATATGGTAAATAGATTTTCTGTAGAGGATGTAATAGAGTACACGTTGTAACGCGTTCCCCTGTTTGGTTTGAAGCAGGACAGTCGCGTGGTGGTGACCAAGCCGTTCAGCGATGGTTCACCGGCTGGGAAAGGGCAGCAGGAGGCGGGGCCTGACAGGGGGGAAGAGGGCCCTTCGCAGGCCGCTGGTCGGGGCCTCAGGAAGCAGCTAACGGTCACCATGGCAGGCAAGAAGGTAAATTCAGTGCACTGCCAATATCCCCTTGATGTGACAAGGGAAAAATATGGAACACGAAACCCCTGTAGTTTTATTGACATCAAAAAAAGTAATTCCTCATTCAAATCAATGAGTGCAGTTTATACAAGCAGTATAGTAAACAATCAGAAGGCTTCCGGTAGAAAACAAGTACGATAGCTTGCATAGTTTTTAATTTATATGCAGTGCACTGTTCAGTGCTTGATTTTGGGTTCCAGTTACTTTACAATATGAATGGACAAGAATTCTGGGTACATAATCCAATGATACTCATATACACATAAATATGTAAACTCATGGTATAGTTATTAAAAAAGGCTGACTAGCCTGTTTTATTAGGATACCATATCATACTAAAATTTGTAATTAGCATTAAACACAATGTACAGATGAGGCTGACATGAGACTGTATTACCATTAGTTTTAATGGAAATCAGGTCACAAACCAAATTTTTAGTTTAAAATGTAAGCCTGTTAGCTTTAAAGGGAAAAAATCTTGGTATCACAAAAGTCATTAGGACACATTCTCTGGGATGAGCACTGATATCTGTACCATATTATCGGACAACACATCCAATATTTGTTCTAATATTTAATTCTTGCGTCTGAAGTGGACGCAAGTTGTGAACTGACCAACATAATGACATCACTGTTCAAAGAGATATGATTTTAGCATGGTAATGTAACAATGTCATTTTAAGTTTAAATGTGTGCTAGAGGTCTCTGTCTCTACGTGTCATGTCATGTTTTGATTACTGCCCATAATCAATGTTAGAATTTTTCTATTTGCACACTCAAAATAAGAATCCAGACATGATATGCACCGGCGCTCTTGTTACACAAAGCACCAGGCTGCGGTTACGACACTCACAACACGAGTAACCGTCTCTCCAGGGCAAGAGGGTGGTGAGTGAGAGGCTTGAGAAGAGGCTGGGCCCCGCGGACGTCAAGAGCCCCGCAGACGATGGACATGCGAGGCGCGCGGAGTCGGCTGGGAGGGGGAAACAGCCACCTCACACGCCCAAGAGAAACACCGCAGTAGAGGTTTGAATCAGGCACACTGAACACTCCAGCGATCACATGCTTCGGTGTCTAAAACCCTGCTGTCTGCCTGCACTCTCACATCCCCCCATTCTGCGCGCTGCACTGACATGTTTTACATAGATGTCAGACATGTCGGCTGGCCACAGCCCTCCAGTGACGGAGCACAATGGTTTTGGACAGGAGGTGGGCTGGGGCTGTGACTGACTGGTGTGGGATTAGTGAAAGGGGGCGGCGAACAGAGGTGTCGGTGTGTGGAACAAAGAACGTAGAAAACAAATTGAGAATCTTCAAAAGGCCCGGATGACTTTTGACTTTTTTTTGGTGTGATCACACTCATGGATATTTAGCATATCTTTCTCCCCCTAAGGATCTTTTTGTTGCATCATTAGCGAATGATAAATCACCCGGCCTCTGTGCGCGGATGGCTTTGGGTTTGTGGAGTCTGCTGTAAAAGTTCACAGAGCCCCTCCGGTGCCACGGAGACTAATGGAGGATGGATAGAGGCTATAGCGGCTCAACTAAAGGTCGCGATATCAGCTATATAGTGAGACAGGAGAAAGCCCTTGTAATATCAATCGCTTTACTATATACTGTATGTTTGAGATCCTATGTTTAATGCAGACTGGCAGAGACACATGCACTTCCCCCAGCTGGGATGTGAAATGCCGCCACCCCCCCGTAGATAGTCTGTAACAGCTGCTCTACCTCAGTCTGAAGCACACACGCACACACACACACTAGTGGCCAACTCGATAAGCAGCAAAAAGCCTCACCACTGTGAACACAGACACAGTCACAGGAGGGGACTCTGGACACAACACAAGAGAAGCCTCTTTCTGAATACGTCGACACACACATATCTTGTCCGATTTGGCTGCAGTGCCGCTCACTGGCCTGCCGGAGCTAATGTGCACTAAATCTAGGGGCTGAACACGTTTGTTCTCTCGCCTTTATTTCTGGTCCGCTCCGTCTGTCCCCCCCTTTGTTCGTCATGTGGATTGAATCAGCACTTGAACAGTCGCCAGCGCAGCAGTCATCTGTGAATCCCAGACCTGGCTTCCACGTGTCCGCTGTTTACATAACCAGTTTCATTTTAACGTGGCTTATGAGGAGGAGAACACAGCTGGATGATGTGGGAGGAGGGAATGTCATGCACTATCTATCTGGTATTACAAAAGTATTTGTATGTAAAAGATCCATGATGACCTGCACATTGCTGTGGCTGTAGCCCTGCGTCTGCAATATCTTTTCAAATGAGTGTGAGTGTGTGTTTGCACCAGACACCCTGGAAATAAACAATGAGTCTGTGGGAAGGGTGTGGCTGTGTGGCAGTGTCCCCGTCAGATTGTAACGCCTGGAAGACTAGACGTCATTTCACACTAATGAGAAACAGTGAGAGGAGAAAGGAAACCCAGAAAGAGAGAGAGTGAGAGGAAAACAAGGAGGGAGAAAAAGAGGGAGAGGGCTCCATGCAGCCCACTGTCTGTTTCCAGCCTCCGGTTCCCTTTGCCCTCCTCTGGCACAATTGCGTCCCCATTCCCACCGTCCTGAAAGGGTCGATTTGATCTAATTAACATGCGACTGCCTTCTCGTCTGTGAAAAGCCCCATTATGCTGCCACAGAGACCTGGCACGGTGCCAGGAAGGGTCGTCGACGGAGAGAGGTAGAAGTGTGAGGGGAGAGGAGAAAAGAAACATGGTAGCCAGGGGTCTTTCCTGCATGCGTAAATGCTAAACTACATTGTGTGTGTGTGTGTGTGCATGTGTGCGTGCGTGCGTGCGTGCGTGTGTGCGTGCATGCGTGCGTGCATGTGTTGGGTGGGCGGATGGGTGTCATTGTCTGTATTCGTACTAAACCACTCTACCCAGCTTTTTTTTCTCTTTATCCCCCATGACTGTTGATGCAAGTGTTGTTGTAATGGCAACATGATCCATGCCGTCAGAAATACACCACAGACAAAATTCACAATATTCTCTACCTGCAGTCAGGTGACTACACCCTGCTCTGATGACCCTGTTGCATTGTGGATGTTTAAAACCAAACGAGTGCCGAGTTGCGCTGTAACGCCCTCAGTCCACTTGGAGGCAGCACAAGCCTCTTGATCTTTCTCTTCAGATGAGCCTGTGGACTTGCTTGATTGGCCTTTAGTGTTTTATTGTAGCAGTGATGTGACTCTTTACAACCACGTGTGATTGATGGCAACAAGCTGCTGCGTCACCCTTGTTGTTGTTGTTGTTGTTGTTGTTGTTATGTTAATCGTTCTGTTTCTCGTCTCTCCTCTGACAGGATGAGGGGCAGAAGCACGACGGGGAGCACCACAGACTTTTGGAGCAATGCAAGGTAGCACAATGCAAACACACACACAGATATCAACGTATTTTTTTATATGGATATTGATTCACTAAAAACACCTCAGAGGTCAAAGGTTGTTTTTCCAGCTCACATTGGGCACATGATTCACAGACAGAAAAAGAAAGAAGTCACCATATAAACACAGAAATGCAATTATTGGCTGCATCCCCATCCCACACATGTGAAAAGGCACAACGCGTCGCCATGCACACCTTCCTTGTCTAGGCCTCGTCCCCGTCTGCCTCCCACTGGCCTCGCGTGGAAACATTGCTGGAGTAGCTCAGAGCTGCCTCACAGATCAGACGTGCGATAAACAGGACGAGCTTCAAAGCGCCGCCGAACAAGCAACATGACAAGTGATGCTGTTCATGCCCCTCTGGCTCTGCGTGCGTTTCCTGCTCTCCAGTCTAAGCTGAGTGAGCGCGAAAGGAAATAAAATGCAGAGTTTTTTGCAGGTGTTGCGTAAGCGAAACTGTTTTGGTTTCATAAAATAAACTCTGAACCTCTGCAGGGATATTCAGCCCTAAACAAGTGCAGGGTCAGCAAAATAGCAAAAATCATAAGTTTTTATCACTATTCAATAACTAAACTATCTAAGTTTGTCACCAAGTCCTGCTCTTCCTCTTTCTGCATCATACCCACACTCTCTGTGTTACGTCCGTCGTACCTATCTTTGCCCCTGACAACCCCCCAGTGAGGCCCCATGCAGGCGAGTAATTGAAAAGGGCTAATTAGCAGGGGCGGCTAGGGTGGCAGCAGGCGGCGGCCTGTCGGAACATGTGAGGAGTGCCGTCCCCTGTGTGCCTTGACATACTCCAGGGGCCCGGAGAGGAAATAGAAAACACAGGGATGAGCACAGATGCTATGTTCGCCAAAACCTACGAGCAGAGAGGCAACATGTTTACTTGACTGTGATTGGTTGATACCTGAGGGGAAAACATAACCCAGCACATTTGTTTTTTTGTACTGACTGTGTTGTCTCTTTATGTTTCTGTTGGACATAACATGCAGAGAAGCATGTAGATGTTTTATGTATTCTTTGTAACACACAATCTAAATATTCTCTCTCCCGGAGTTTCCCAGCTTGGGATCAATAAAGTACCTATCTATCTATCTATCTATCTATCTATCTGTCTGTCTGTCTATCCATCTATCTATCTATCTATCTATCCATCTATCTATCTATCTATCTATCTATCTATCTATCTATCTATCTATCTATCTATCTATCTGTCTGTCTGTCTGTCTGTCTGTCTGTCTGTCTGTCTGTCTGTCTGTCTGTCTGTCTGTCTGTCTGTCTGTCTGTCTGTCTGTCTGTCTGTCTGTCTGTCTGTCTGTCTGTCTGTCTGTCTGTCTGTCTGTCTGTCTGTCTGTCTGTCTGTCTGTCTGTCTGTCTGTCTTGACATCGACATCATCCTCTTCTTCCAACGAACACTGACAGGCACTTTCTCTCACAGATTGCTGCTCCTCTCCCTTTAGAATTAGTCAGCGATTCTCTCTGCTCTCATCGCAGTAATCAATGAGCATATTAAGACGGGAAAGGAGGAAGGGGACCCTAATTGCGTTTACAGTACACTGCATTTCTGTCTGGCATATTGTCTCGACAATGTTTTGATTGTGTTGCCTCGCAGTCACTGCGGAAGACAAATAATGCACTTTTTGTAATCAAATGGGAGCTAACTGGGCCTCGAGGCAACCATTAGTATTTACATCGAGGCAGTAATTGGCATTTGCAGAATGCATGGAAGGACCACAATCCGCTTGTTTGTTCCCTTTTTATGTTTTCCTGACTGATCTGCACATCGCCCTGCTGTTGAATTATGTGTTAGAAGATGAAAAGCGGTTCTTGTTTATGACCACCCATGAGAGGATGTTGTTTAGCTGTTTCCCATACATTGCTCTGATTATTGTGTACAACGATGCTTCAAACAGATTATAGTGTGACACTGAGTGGTGCGGGTGATTTGATTTAGTCAACGCCAGTGGCTCTCTACTGATGAGCGGACTGATATATGTACACTGATATAAATCTTAATTTATAAGGCTTCTTGCTTTTTCATGCATCAAAACCCACTGACTTGTGTTCCTTGTTCACGTAGGAGCCCGAGAGCCTGCATGGCAGCACAGACCTCGACATCCCCACGTTGAAAGAAGAGCAGGAGGAGTATGTGAGGTGGAAGAGAGAGCGCGAGCAGATTGACAAGGAGAGAGTGGCGCGCCATAAAAACTCGAAGGGCCAGTGGAGGAGGGCATGGGATGTGGACAAAACTGAGAACATGTGAGACTTCTTAGAACTCGGTTTTCCCAAGGCACTTTGGGTTCACATAGCTGCTCTTCCGGCTGATATTACATCTCCCTCTATTTTTGTAATGAGGAAATCTTCTTTTTCAATCTTTGCCCATGAAATGTTAACTGAGTAGGCTTCTTCTTCTTCTTCTTCTTCTTCTTCAGTATTGCCTTATGAAGGCGACACTTGGTGCTGGTTGTCAAATGGAGAGTAGAGCTTTATTTGGCCAGTTAGCAATTGTAGTAAGTATTTACCCCCTGGTCTCAAATTTACTTATTTAACTGCAAAAAAAATATTTAGCTTAGTTTAGGCTTGGGCATAAACCCAGCATCTATAAAGCTCCCTTATTGAAATGCTATGTCTGGTTTGTGCAATCTGAGCATGAATAGAAATGTAAAAACTGACAAATTGTGGTTTTCCCAGGAGAAACATGACCCAGCTAACATTATTTCTAAATTTAGTTTTTTTGCACTTTGTTTTTTGGGGGATTAAAAAAAAAATCAACGACTAATTAGAGATATATTAAGTAAATAGCAAAAATAAAAGTCAGAAGGTTTAACTTAGTGCCCTTTTCTTAAAGTTGAATTATAGTGCCATAGTAGTGGTCTGCGTAAAGATCAGCTTCATTAGCTAATCCGCTACAATAATGTAATTTAAGTGTAGAAGTAGATAACGAGGAAACTACCCTTGAAGAACAGCCTGTGTCTTTCTAGTTAGATCATTTAGTGGAAGTGTCCATTAGATGAGCGTCCTGGATTAGACGCCACATGATCACAAGACTGAATCAAGTCACAGTATTACATCAGTGGTTACATCACAAAATGATTACTGCTGAGGTGAAATGTGCCATTGTATGCAAATTGTATCACTATTACTTTGCTGTGTATTTTAAATTTTGAAGACTTGCTCTATTTTTAAAGCCCACGAGCAGTATGTTAAACACACAAAAAGCCCGCCCTCCCATTCCTTCATGAAATCACACAATAACTCCCCAAAATGATAGATGGGGGAAAAAACACTATTTTTAAGCATTTTTGGGATTGGAAACTGGGCTGAAGTACAAAAGGTGACAAACCTGCTGAACAAATAAATATCCTGAGTAAATGAATGTGCTGTTTAAAGGAGCATCCAACATCAGTGTCTATTTTTAGCTGGGGATAAGGGACGGAATGCCTTGCCTTATTTGGCGAGGCTTAAACAAGGCCCCAGAGTAAGAACAGAAGAGGAAATGTGTTTTTGTTTCAACGATCTAGGTGGTTTCAGTGGATGTTAAATGAAAGGGTGAGACGGGTGGAGATAAAACCCAACAACCTCTTATTGCTTCTGCTAAAGGCCCTTGATAAATGTCCAATGATGATACTTGAATGTGGCGTAGATGAGCTGTTATGTCCCCTCAAAGAAAATGTGTGTGTCTGTCTTTGTGCACCTCTGCTTTTAGGTTTCCAGACAAATCCCTGCCTGATAGAGACTGGGGGCCTTGTAGCAGAGGTGAGACATGCTCCAAACTGAGAGCATGAGAAATAGACCTTTGTTATCAAAGCATGTTGATAAAAAAAAAAGGTTGGATAAATTGTTATCTTGGTCTTTTTAGTTTTATGAATTATTATTATTTTTTTCAATTCCAGGTGGAAGAAATGCTAGAAGAGGACAACCCAGGGGAAATATGGACCAGCGAGGTATCCCACACTTGAATATTGTTTATTGATTAGTTCTTTCGTGCTTTAATATATTGTCAAATATTGTACACCAAAGCTAATGAATTATGAATGAAATTCAATAAACATTGTAAACTGGAGGGATATCAGCTTGGAAAAAAGTTCCAATTTAACAAAATGTAAGCCCACACATTGAGGAAACTAATACAAAAATACTCTTGTGATTACTTTGTATGTAAATTGTGATTTAATTGCGACTTCTCCTGTCTTAGGTCATGAGAAACGAGGAAAAGACAAGGGAAATAAGAATGTGCTTGTGATGAGCAGCAAAGCTAAAGGAAAAGATCGTTTGACTGGGAGGGCCAGGAGGTCAGTGACGGCTAAACATGATCTAGTGTGGCACTCTACAAAAAAAACACACCGCCTGATCTTAAACTTGATTCAACCTTCGAAGTGTCTCCTTCACCACAGCCTCAATGAACTGTTAAGAGAAAAAGTTACTATGGCTAATGAAATATGTGGATTGGTTGTGAACGCACTTTGTTTCCCCTGCACTGGGCCCTAATGTACAAATTCCCCTGGACGTCATGATTTACAAATTGTGGCAGCTGACTGTAACCCAGAAGGCCTCATTCACATGTCACTGCGTTCATTTAAAAAAATAATAGTGTTTTACCTCCAGCTTTTCCCCTGTTGTGAAACAAGCGACTGTGCTGTCTGTTGAGGAGGCTGTCGGGTTGTGCTGTTACACAAGCGGTTGCTTATAATCTCAAGAAAGCCACGAGACCACAGACCTGGAAGAGCGGCATCATAACCCTCTCAGTGTGGAAATGTAATGTGCCAGGTGGTTTGTCTCGGTGGCGGCCGTAGGTAGGAGTCATTGAACAATGTGAATAAAGTTATCAGGATGTGCTTTTGTCCCAGCTGGCAATAGATCCTGGCCTAGTGACAGGTCGGACACAGGCCACTTGTACGACCACAGCTGAGGCCCAAGTCTCAGCTTGCTAGAGCTAAGCTACTGTATCCAAAGCGTTATCCACATTTCTCATGAGTTACCTACTTTTCCTGTCTTTTACGTGACTATGCAATGTGAAAAGAGAGAAATCTGCTTATTTGCTCACTTGTCGCGATCGAGATGAGAAGATACGATTAAATACGAAGCTACCAACGGGAGGCCGAGTTAGGGTGTCAAATTGTCAAACGGACATGGTGCCGATCTTTTTATCTAATTCTCCACAGAGAGCAAAACATTTTTTTATGAAATTAAGAGTGACATCACTACTCTCACACTGTTACTGTTCTAGAAGTCACTTGATCGAAGTCCCTTCATTTTTCAGATGGCACACAGATGAAGAAGGAGAGAACCTAGAGGTGAGAAGTGAAATCTCTGTTTGTGTGAATATGAACAGTGAACATGTGTTAGTGAGAGAGCAAAAACACCCAATTTGTTGTTCTCATCTCTCAGATCTCTGCCACGACATTGGAGGAATACTTGGAGGAACTTGATGTCCTCACAGATGATGTCGACGTAGAAGATCCGACAGTTGAGGACACGAAAACGAAGCTGTCGCCCAGCCCGGACCTGCCGGGTGCGTCTGAGGAAGTGAGTGGGTCCACAGCTCCTGTGTCAGCTGGAACCGCAGGAGAGGACGCCGTCACTCAGGGGCGAGCAGAGGCCTCGCCCCCTCGGAGCTCGGAGAAGAAAGTACGGTTCTCAGAGGAGCTCATCCGCGGAGCTCACACGGGGCAAACCACAGGATCTCAGGACTTTGCCAGCTCAGAATCAAGAAGTCCGGGATCCTCGCCTGAAACGCACAAACAGGAAGTCCGAGGGCCACAGCAGCTGGATGGGGGCAGTCCTCGGGACCAGGGAGGTGGGCCGTCTGCTTCTCCCGTAGCCCAACAGCAGACTTCTGACACTGAATGTACTGAACAAGGAAGCAATCCCCCCACAGCTCCCAACAACCCCCCTGCTGAAAAAGCCAGTGCCTCTCCACGTGCCGCCTCTGTCCAGCCTGTAGAGCTTGCAAAGTGCAATATCAGCAACACGAACGCAGGTATGAAATAGCCTCAGTGGCCCTCACATTTTCCTCTGCTGGCACATCTGGACGATACATAACTACGTTGATGTTGGTTTTCTCACCTAGAGGAGCTAATAGACTCCGGACTGTCTGTCCTGAGCCTGGAGTCGGGGGAAACACACCCGACGCACTGCACCAGCAGTGACAAGGTCAGTGGGGGCCACAGGGAGAGGGATGGGGGGATCAATGGATGTGTAAATGGCCTGAAGAAGGGAAGTGCAAATGGATGAGGAGTTAAGTTGAAGAAGAGAGAGAGGCTGTAATATCCATTTTAAGTTTAAGTATATTTACTTACTGGGAGGCCTGTTTCGAGAAGCAATCTCAGGGAAGAAGGCCTCTTCATCTCATCCAGCACTGAAACAGCCCGGTGATATACGACCTTAAATCGGTTGCACAGAAGGAAAGTGACTGGCCTGAGATAAATCAAAATACTGTGGAGTATAGAACAGAGATTACAGCTTTGATTAATACATTTTTGTGTATGTTTTCTTTCTTTTTTTCTGCAGGCACGAGAGCACGGGAAGATTGTGTGAGCGACATTTTCAGGGCGGAAACGCTGAAACCAAAACGCGGCGACACAGAGCCGAGGCCTCTTTGCGTTCGGATGCTTCATCTTGCTTCAGGTTGCTCTCTTGAGATACCGAGTGTACGGCTTACACGCGAAAAAAACCCCCGTGGTTTCACTTCTTAGCTGTGGCATGTGCCCACCCACTGAAGTTTTCAAATATCAAACATTTGACATAGGAATGGTGAACCTTTTCCCTGCTCAATTATTCTTAGATCCAAGCACTTTATGGATATATAAAGTATGTGCACTGACACGTTACACAGTTTGTTAGTATGCTGCTCGAGTGCAATATCACTGAATGTTTACATGTGTATCAACATTTCAAGGTACATATCAGGAGGCTAGTAGGCCTTGGCAAAGAAACTACAGCCACAGACACGTCATCTTGTGCCTGATTCTGCCTTCGAGGTATTTTCATTAATGGAATAATAAAATCTGCATCACAGTATGTGATGATACAGTAGAATCGGCACCTACAGAGTAGAGTCTGTATTTCTACACTCAAATCTGCGTTAGAAAGAAATGATTTGTTTCCAGCATGAGTCCGTGTCCTTACCTGAATTGGAAATCAATTTATTATTGAAGGCCACATTTGAGACTTGTTGTCTTAGTGGACACTGACAGAGATACTGTTAAGTTTTCCAAAACATTAACACATGGCATAAATGTGTTTGCTATTAGGAACATTTTTATGCATGAAGTCTCTACACTGATTTTACTACCATGTGCGTCATGGTTAGTGCGACACAGCCTGGGACAAGAGACCCATCATGTCTAAGAGACTAATCCAGATGATGTCATGCTCATTTCGCTGAGTTTTTCCCAGTTATGAAAACCCAAAATGTATTCAAAAAAGCCAGTGTTACAAACTGGGGGAGGTGTCTAGCTGGCTGATATGAGCAGACAAAAATAAATGCTCTAAAATTGCATTTTTGGGAATTACAGTATCCAGTGTTAATGGAACTTGCCCCATACTAAGCACAAAGTCAAGACGCCTTGGCCTCTGTTAGAGTTAGACTATTCTCTATGTGACCTTCGTAGAAGTGCAGGTGTAAATCACTGGTGCATACTGTTAAGGTAATGGTCAGCTTCCCACTGTAGGACTTGATTCTCGATTTACAACTCAAACAATGGTTTAAGCCCTGAATTGTTTTTTGTTTTTTGAGTCTGCTCTCCCTCAGACTCTTATTTAATGTTTTTCTTACACTTCATGAAATTGCAATTTAACGTCAAATTTTGCCAACGTAGACAGTGGTCAGGAGAGAAAATAGTCATGGTTGTGAATCAAAAAACAATTCAGGGCTTAAACCATTGTTTGAGTAATGGTTTGCTCGTGTTGTTCTCAAACAGCCAGTGTGAAGAGTCTCGGAGCAGAAGGGCGGAACAGTGTCCAATCTTCTCTCCCTGTTCAGGCCTTTTGTTTCTTTTTTCACCCCTGTGGGACAGACAGGCTTGTTCCGCCGAAGATACATTATCCGGGTCCCCGAGGATTCAGCCTTTAGTCCGTAGACAAAACACTGGGATTTCAGCGGCAATTCCCTCCTGACACTGTGGTGTCGTTTCTTCTCTTTTATAATCACAAAAAAAACAAAAACACAGCTGACACTTTTAAAAAGGGGTTCAGTCTGATGTCGTGCCTTGCATATTGGCTTCTTCAATACCGAGGCTGTACCTTTATTTCATGTGATTTTATTGATTATTTTTATTGATTTTATTTATTTGCCTCCCCATTGGACAACAGAATGTTACCTAGAGTGATTTTTCCGCAAATCTGACACGGTTTTAGAACGATGTCTATGTGCATTATAGTGGCCCGTTTTCTATCCTCTGTGACGCGTATGGATCTGTTTTTATTTATTGCCAGCCTACTGTTGTGTTTTTTAGTATCGGCGAAAACTATGATGAGAAGCCTCGCAAGAACTCTGTCCTCGGAGGAGGACTTGGCTTTTTTCGCTACAGTTTAGTAAACGGTTGTGTAACGGAAGTAGACGACATAGGGCTCTGCGGCTCAGAGCATGTTCACTGTCAGCCTCAACATGAGGCTGCATCAAACACAAACCATCGAGAATCTAGTAGAAGCACACGGGGAAAAAGAGAGAGGCAGGTTACAATGTTCAGGGCCAGTCCAGCCTTGAGTAGGGGCCTTATTCTGTATCATATGTGGAAACTTTACTGAGTGGTAAAATAAACATGTCATTAAAAAGCAAGTCGTGTAGATCACCTCTGAAACACTATGAAATTCCTTGCGAGATTCCGTTTAGTGAAAGGGATTTTCAGGACCTACATCCATAGAGCGGTTTGTCCTTGCACTTGTCCATTTAGTTTCCAGACATCTGCCTTATCAGCTCACTGAAGTGACGAAATGTAGGAGGTGTTTGAGACTTGTCCTCTGTGTTTCCACACGCACACACACACACACTCATGAGGAAGGAATGAATGTACAGTATGTGTGTGCCTTTGTATGAATGTCTGTGACCCCCAGCCTTTTACTGTCCAGAGGCCTCATGCTTAGCTTCATCGACTGCAGAACAATTTGGAAGGAAGGAGGCATACAGATCTTCAATAAAGTTTTTCTGTATTTAAAGTTCTCCAAGCATGACTGGCCTTATTTTGTCGCGCCGTCACCCTCTACACGTTGCTACATGCGACGACACCATACATGCCTATTAATTCATTCTCCTAATAGATAAAATACAAAATCAAAATACACGGCCTCTGTGGTGAATCTCAGCAGGCAGAAATGTCAAGCACATTGCAGCAACTCATGTTGGAGTTTATTAATTTCAGATGCGCTCTCTGCAGGGCTGTTGAATTAGAATAGGCGGCCTCGCACCTCTACAGGTGGGACCTCCCATAGGTGCCACTATTGTAATTATCTCCTCCCGAGGCCGTCTCCACAGCAGCCTTCTGCCACGGAGGCTTTCTGCCTTGTGTAATATTGTAGGCTACTGTCTAGGCCTGCTCTGAGGTCTGTTATGATTTGGTGCTATATAATAATTAAAATTGATTTGACTCACTCTCCTCGAAACATAACCATAATGTTGTGTTTTCTGCAGTTGCCCACATGCCGCGCGGTTTTCCGATGAGATAACGAAACACACTGTTCCTGTCCATATCACTGCTGGTTCACTTTGGTGCAAAGCTGGCTAATAGTTTGGAGTGTCTGACACAACAGTGCACTACCGTGGGGGTGTTGGTATTATGGAATTAAGCGCAGTAGGCTGTACTAAAGCATTGAAGGGGCAGTGTAGGATTATGTCAGCTGCACTGTGCAGTGGAGCTTCAGAAGTCTTCCTGAGGAGAAAAAAAAAATCAAAAAGAGCTCGAGCTTTTGGTCAAAGCAGCTTCTGGACCGCACATTGCTGGGTGCCCGTTTTTTCGGATGCATCAATAGGCTTTTTGTTTTGGTCCTTGGTTTGAAATTTGTGGCTCGGGGAAAAGTTTCTTCGACAGTAGTTTGAGATGTCACAGTGGAGTAAATGTCCTCATTTCACAAAATGCCAAATCTACAGTTTTAAGCGGAAGTCTGCATCGCTCCGATGATGTTCCTCCCGGTTTTTATGGTGCCTCTTGTTAGCCCTGCGCTGAAGGTAGCAGTCGAAGGCTCTTTGTTTCCTTACCGTTGATGGATGTAGGTTAAGTGGAAGAGCTCTGGGGCCGGCCTTGCGACCCTGACAGGACCTCACACGGACAGGTTGGCAGTCCCCACTGGGCGCGTGCGTCACTACTCTCCCCCACCCCGCACCCCTGAACCCGGCCCTGTCATGGTTCTGGATGTAACAACCACGCCTCAGCAGCTGCCACGATCAGCCACCACCCGCCTCCCTCCCTCCATCCCCTTGGGCAGGAGGCAGGAGACTGGGCGACATGATGTTCATGTGCCATGTCTGCCATACTGATGGTGAGTGGCTCCTTTTTTGGAAGAGGCACTTTAGAAATCAGGTCAAAGGCTCAGTATCGACAACGTTAATGGAAATGTTTGATTTAATATTCTGTTGGAGCACGTCATTTAGTTTTCATTTCTGCAGCTTAAAAATAAATATAGGTAAAAAATTGCAAATGTAGTTAGCTACACATGATGCAATTTGTTTCTCCCAGCTAATACTTTGAAATGGGACAGACATGTTGTCCCACAGTATAGCTTTAAAATCATGTATTCCAACATTTTTTTTAACCTTTTCACCTTGACAGACTGAACATTTCATTTACCTGTATGATGATATTATATATACCATATAATATTAGTATTAGTGGCTAATCTACATCATATTTATCAGTTATGTGTTGGAGTGTTTCAGTTAACTAGGAATGATTGAAAAAGGAATGGCATTTATTTTTTAAAAAGGTCTTGAGGCTATATTATTAAACTCCCCAAAAGCCACGCAACACAGTGCCTGGATACGCACGGCTTCACTTTTGTTTTAAAATGCATAACTCCTTACATTTGCCCTTTTTGTTAACTGAAAAATCTATTGTTCACTGACTTCATATTGTTCCCCTGCACAGCAAGACAACATTGTGATATTGATATACATTTTGTGATGGTGTCTCGCTGAAACAATGAAGGGCCTTTAATCCCTTCAGATTTGTTGGAAAGGTCGCTTGGTTGTACTGTGTCACCCCCACAAATGTCAAACCTGGTGGGGAAAACAGTTTTAGCTGAATATAATCCACTCTCTTTACTCAAAAATGTGTTTTGCTTATTTTAAATTTTGCTCTACGATTGAGCTTCAACTACGCAAAGTAGTTTGATACTAGATGACGTGTGTGTGTGTGTTCACTTTTACACTGACGGTGAAAAGTTCCATTGTGTTCATCTTCACATCTAGGTTTAGGACGCACATGCACAGCAGGACTGTGTTTTAACGTTTCGCAAACCAACATGCACATTCACACAACGAGGAGTGCACTTAAGCCCAGAATGGGCTCGTGTCTCTGGTTAAACTTTTAAGGCCAAAAATGATTTCTCATTTTTCAATGAACGAATGAATGTTAGTTAAACGTATAGGACACATTTATATGTCTAAAAATATATCTGGAGGATGATCGCTAAAGGTTAAATGCAAGATATTGATCGCCACTATCAATCAACTGTGTGTCACCGTCACCAGCATCTGGGACCAAAACAAATGCTCGGTCGGCCTCACCTCCGGCCTCCCCGCTCTGGACACAACTACCCCTCCCTCCTCCACAGGTGTTGCCTTATACAGTCTATGGGTCACTGAGAGCAGCCCCTCTAGCATTAAAGGGACCAGTACAGCTGCAGTATAAAAAACAACTGTAGTATGAAAAAGGTCAGGAATGGCACTATCACAACTAGCTTTTATGTATATAATATATTTTTGTTTCTAAATCATTTGATAAATGTGCTTTTTTTTTTATTATTTCCTGTCTAAAGATATGATGTGATCTGTAATCGTTAACAACGTAAACAAATGAATCTCATTCCAGAATGATTTCACAGATAGATAATGTAATCATCTGCCTGGGTGAGCGAGTTCAAGAGTCACAAGGTCAGATGCTGCGTCCCGAGTCCGGAGTAGCGTCCAGCACTAACTGTCGATTCTGACGAACTCCTTCATCAATAGGTCAGTCATTACTCCTGGCATATGTCACGAGAAGCCTTGTGAGGCACTGTTAATGCATCTGTCAAGGCCCTTCTCCAAACAGAGCCCCGCTGCAGAATTGACAGGCCTGTCACTGTGTTATGGACACTCTGTTTTACATTTTTCCGGTGCACACACTCACATGGGAGATGCTTGCGTCTTATGCTGTCTCCCCTGATGAATGGACTTCCTGTTTGGCTCACCACGCACATACCTTGGCTTTGTTTCCGAAAACCTGTCACCTTAACGCGGCAGCCATCGCCGTTAACATCACACTGTCTTGCTCAGCATTAAAAAAAAGAAGTGAGCAGTTTTATTTTCAGTGTGATAGTAAACGATGCTTGTCACCGCCAGTACAGAAACACAGACCTTTCAGCCGAACAGTCCTTTTTTTTTCATCAGAGTGAGCTGGACCAGAAATAGCACCAAGCGCAGGCTTGTGTAATGTGTTCTCTGTTTTTCTACTGAGCAACAACAGAGCTCTCGAATCGATACGCCTCCCTCACATGCTGACGGGTGAGTGCATGGGGGGTGGGGGTGGGGTGTCTCACTTCCACTTCATGCAACATGTGACTGTGTGAAGTGGTTTTCAGTCAAGGGTGCAGCGAGTGAACTGTGGCGGACTGGGAGATGAATGCGTCTCTTTCTGTGAGGAGTGGACAGTCCCTCTGATCACACACACACAGTTCACCCAAGTCATTAAAGGGCCCCTCATCAGAATTGGACTGAACGCCCAGATCACAAGACTGACCGTAAACGGACTGCTCTTTGTACTTTGTATTATTAATGCAGAACCTACTTCTTCGCATCAATGTGCACAATGTTGTTACACTCCGAAGTGAGCTGCACTTCCTTTAAAATCCATCCGACTTTCCCCCTAAAACGCTGGCTGTTAGGAAAAACCCAACATTGGTTTGAATGTATATCACGCATTCTGACTGTGAATAAATAAAATATCATTAATATACAGGGTTATATAAAACCACAGAATGAGTCATTTTCTAAGGATGTTTATTTGTACCTTGTGATATAGTTCTATCTATTATACATACTGTAACTTTATTAAAAATCCTCTACTTACACTAAAAGTTTATCGAGGCCTAAAAGATGTACGCCTGCCCTGTATGTACATGACCGAAACACACAATACATTTACATGGCTGTATGCACATACCTGAGCATAACTCAACAATGCAGTTCTTCTACTCGGAATCCAGGTTTGATCCATGAACAGGAAAAAAGTACAGTCTACATGTTAAAAATGCAACTAACGCAGTAGTGCTGATTGAGAGCAGCCGGTGGATGGCAGTGATGTGAGGCGCTGTCTGCCCCGCGAGACATGTTGATGTCCAACAAAATCAAAAGCATCTTTGGAGCCTTTGTCCCGTTAGTTTGACAAAATGACTATGGCAGTCTTGTCCACAGGCAGGGGCAGGTCAGTGCCTCAGAAGCTGTCCGAGGTAAAGGAGACTCACACACACACACACACACACACACACACACACACACACACACTCTGATGTTTAAGGCATACTGATGGCCTAAAATGAAAACAGAAAATACAACAACAACGCATAGTTATTGTTGAGGGGGGGATCAGTGTTGATAGAAGAAGCAAGGATTCCTCTTTTGTCAGTCACAAGGGCGAGATATCAGTTCATGTGTGCAGTTCAACATCCACAAGGGAATCTGCAGTATTAGTTTTAAGAAGAGGGCCTGTGTGTTATCCGACCTGCGGCACTGAGTCCTCGTGTGTGTGTGTTGGGGGGATCAGGGATCAGGGATCAGGCCCCGGTCGCTCGGCTCGTCGGAGGGGCAGTGGCAGAATCCGCAGCCGGCTGCTGCTGCTCGGGGTCGCGTGCGTCAGTCGCCCCTGCACCCCGGCTGCGCGCCCGCCTCTCCTCCTCCTCCTCCTCCTCCTCCTCCTCCTCCCCATGAGTCGTCTCCCCGGTGCCTGACGGGATGAGCCGCTGGCTCAGCCGGGGTTCGGACGCGTGCGCCTCTTCGCCCGGTCTCTCCGCGTCTGTGTGGCCGCGGGGGGACGTGTAGAGTCCGTCCTCCCGCCGCGAGTGCGCAGCGGCTGCTCGCGGGGAGACGGCCGCGCTCTCGGCCATGTCGTCCCACTGGAACGCCCGGCCGAGCCTGGTGTGGTTGGCCGACAGCTGTCCCGTCTGCGTGGAGTTCCACTCGGACACGCTGCCACTGGCGGAACCGTTGGTTGAGGTGTTGGCGGCGGCGGCGGTGACCTCCTCGTGCACCCCCGGCTTCCCCGCAGAGGATGCGCTAGTTGGTTTCCAAATGAGGCTGTAGTAGATCGCCAGGATGATGGCTGCTAGGGACACGGACAACACATAGGCAAAGACAGTGGCCAGTCTCACCCACTTCTTGTTCGTCTTAGCAGCCATCTTAGCCTTTTTGTCCCCCGTGTAAGTGGCAGGCTTGCCCCTCTCCATATTGGGCATGAAGTCCCGTTCCCTCATGTTGCCCCTGTTCTTTCCTCGATGCTCCACCACCCCCTCCGTCTTGAAGGCTTCTTGTTATCCACAGTCCAGGAGAAGACGGGCAGGTCTTTTCTTTGCAGTTAAATTGATTTCTTGTAATTCACTTGATGTCAAAAGCGCTGCGCGTGACACTCGACACCCGGTGCACCGTTGCGTTTCATAATGGACATCGAGCATCCGCGGGCTGAGCGCGCGTCTCAGGGTCCGGCAGCGGCGGGACGGACGTCTCCCTCGCACGACGTTTCCCGGGAACGGCCGGCGGCGCGGTCCCACGGCGAGTCTGCAGGAGGAGATTTCATGTCATCTATCAGAGAGGATTCCGTGAGATCACTGCATACGGTGCACAGCTGCAAATCCAGCAGATGAAGCGGCTGGCTCAGCTAAAAATACAGGAGAGGGGGCGGGCGGTGGCTCTTAAAGAAGCAGCAGCAGCAGCAGCAGCTGTGTGTGTGTGTGTGTGTGTGCAGCAGCCCGAGAAGAAAACCACACACACACACACACACACACACACACACACCACTCTGTTGCGCACATGGAGAGCCGGATGTTGTTTCTGCAAAGTGTTTACCCACAGTGCACAGCATTTGGGTTGTGTTAGATATTGGGTAAGACCATCAATGGATTTTGTCCGTGAATTATGTCATTTTTCCAATCCGCGGATAAAAACTAGTGACCTCAGCCATCAGCCTAGATAAGAGATGTAGCAGTTTTGTTTTGGATGGTCTCGACCTCTTGCTACCTGTTGGCTGCGCCACTCCCAGCGCGTCATTTCAGCACAACGGACAGCGCCCGGGCCTTCTCACTGCGCATGTGCACCGCGAGTCTGCGGGTGGAACGAGTGACGGAGAAGGGCGGCGACAAGTGGTCAGGGGCGTTTCAAAGGGACTCTGGGGGCCCCAGGCAAGAGGGACCTGGGGGGCCCTACATCGAACCGAGGGGGCCATGTTCACAGGTTTCCATAACATGGTCTAATTGTATGTAACCGATTAAAACATTTAAGGGGGTTCTCACAAAATTGTCCTTAACGAGGACTAATGGAAATCAGAGTGACACACATAAACCGCAGCGTTAAGGCCATTTGTCAAAGCAAAACAGTTAGTTAAAAGTTGGAACAGGGGTTGAAAGTTTACAATCAAGTGCACGATTGTCACAAAATATATCTTTCTAGCAATAGCTGCCAATCCTACTGCCACAAACACGACTCTTATGTTATTGTACATGATGCCATGTGACAGAGGAGACAAACAATGTTGCTCACATGTGCACATTGGGGGGCGATGATATGGAGATGCGAGGAAGGCAATGATCCGCTGATGTTGGTGAACCTAAATGGAGGTGTAATATGTATTAGTCCTTTTAAGATAATGTTTGATTTAAAAAAA